>NC_133648.1:265149839-265341479 GCF_009905375.1 Apium graveolens
TACACAACAAACAAGCAAACATATTTGTCTTCACAATTCACAAAAACTTAACCTTCAACCTCGAGGGATATTTATACTTGGCACAAATTTTGTGATTGAATCTAGATATGACTTGAACTTGCCTGTTTTTGACTAAACGTGATTTAAATAACAAGTTGCAGCTTACTATGACTCGGTTAGAAGTTACAACCATGTGACCTGCTCTGTAGATCTTTCATAGTAAAAAATATTTATCTTTGAAATGACATGATTAAATATGAAGAAATTATAAATGGTAAAGCTTGTCATAATTTTACTCTCTACATTATACACATCAGTACATGTATCCTTAAGCTGGACTTGAAATTATGCAGGAATATATCAATAACATATAAGTATTTATTCGTGCACATTTTAATTTTGTTTTATTGATAAACCGTGCATAAATAAGTCTAGTAGTAACAATTTATTATATAAATGATTTAAGAAGGTTTTTACCGACAGTTACATAGTGAACTCCACCTAAATTCTAATATGCCATGTATTGGCAGTGAGCTTTAGGAAGTTATGAAGTTGCTTAACGAGCCTCACTTGATTGGAGTGCTTATTCTCAGGCAAAATTTAACGAGCAGAGGGAAAAGTTTATGGATGGTTTGTTGACAGAGTTCATGTAAAAGTATATGATGAATGTTGTAACTTCACAGGACATCTTATAATAATGAGAAAGTTGGTTAATTAACGTGATATCTTAAAATTATTATTTGAAGAGTTATTGCTTTCTGCTTATATTCCGGAGAGTAAGAATTTGTCGTCGGGTCAGATTGTTGAAAAAATTATTTTTTCTAGTTTCTTCTACTCTTATATTATAATTTTACGGGAGTTTGTTGTTCAACACTCCCATTGATTTCAAAATGGTTTGGAGTTTGTATTTGCTGCAAGTTGTGACTTATTAGAAGATTATGAATCATTTCCCAGTTACAAAGTTTGAACACATTGTTATTATTGAACTTTTTCAATAATTTATCTTTTTTCGTAACCTCATTGTGCATTTGTGCTATAATAAGAGACAATAAATGATATGGATGATTAAAAAATAAAAAATAAGAAGCAGAAGCTTGCGAATGGCCGTAGATACAGAGAGAAAGAACGAAAGGTGGAATATTATTTATTTTGCTCATAGCCAAAATAAATGTTTTCTTAAAACTATTACCTGACACAGTTTATTTACTTTTCCTTAGTTTTTCAATTTCTGGCAAACATTTGTCTAAGCATGAACCTTCAAATTTCTCAAAATTATTGAAGATGATGGGTATTCATTGTACAAGATTATAATGATATGAATTGTTCACATTTTTAACCAATAATTTGTTTTTAAAACCTTCAAAGCTTGTGTTTTTATTTTTTATACATTGATGACAAGAATATCAAAATTGTTTTTTTTTGCTAAAGAATTTAAAAAAATGTTGTGTTAAAGAGTCACCAAGCAGATAAAGATGATCAAGGTGACAAAATGGTCTAACAAACTGGCATGACAAATTCTACCTAGGCACACCTCATACAGTCCTCAGAGACCAAACAATTAGAAATGCTAGCAATATTTTTTGACATTATTCTTATCACTCCCTATATCGCCCCTCAAACCCGGGTCAGAAGTTTGGGGTTCACAACATACACACACATATAATATAAACATTTTTATAAAATAATATATGCAATGACCCTATCTTACACAACCACATATCGCAACAGGTTAAAGTATGAACATAAGCCACAACCTTATTTACATTACAACGTACAAAATCCCAACTAGTTTAACTTACAACTGGATAATAAAACATATTTACAAACTTTCAAAAACTCAAAACTAAAGCAAATGGGCTCCTGCTAGTTTATTTCATCTCAACCTGGAATCCTAGCTCGCACACTAGTCTAGGGATCCTCGCTACCAACCACTTCCTTCTTAACTGGAAAAGAACATAAAAAGATTTGCAAGAGTTAGCTAACTAGCTCAGCAAGTCCCAATGACAATACTGAGATTAAACAATGATCAAATGAAATGATTTAAGGGGATCAAGTTCTTATTAAGCAATAATTAGAATTGGATATATATTTTTAAGTTTAAAATCAAGGTTAGGCTGCTGATTAGTCACACACTAACCCTGAGCAAGGCACACAGCTCTACTCTATATATACTGGATCCAAGGAACATATTGGCATAATATGACCACCAATCTGGTCTGACCATGAATCTGGTCCATAATTTAGAAAACCATCCAGTTCTATAACAATTCAATATGATAAGCAATATAATACAATAAAACAAAATCATAAACAATATTGATAAGACATTCATCTCAAACATAAGGTAATTCATTAATAACATAAAGGTATAGCAAGGTACGTATGAAGAACGGCTTCAAGCCTGTAAAAAAATCAGGTATTTGAAGAGCAATGGTTTAAGGGTTATACAAGATTTAGTTTCTGATATTACAAGGTATTGTAGAAAGTATGAGCATTTGTACGTTGAGCAAATCCATTTAGTGGCTGGTATATGGTTTATATTTATTTGTGGAGTACTATCGTATATATGTGGTTTAGTATCTGGGAATTCTACAATCAATATTTTATAATGAATGAGGCTTATGGTTCAAGTATCAAATGATATTATCAGGGTTTACAGTTTAGCAATTCAAAGCACTTGCAATATAAAACTAGGACTATTCGAAATACTTGCAACATACATCAAGAAAGGTTTAGAACACTTGCCTTATCTCGATTGACTTCCACTTCACTTCCACTCGTCTATCGATTCTATTCACTGTCCACTTGCTTTCCCTTTCTATGCCTCGCTTCCTCTACTAGACATTATAATATCTATTAATACTTATTCTCATCTTATTATAATCGTCACGTAGACGTTATAAGCTTCTATCTACCTTTCATTTCACCCAAATCCGACGTACTGATTGAAAGTTATGACGAAAATTGTCAAACAATGAACACATAGGCATATCACAAATTAATCATATAGCATATAACACTTAGCACGTAAGGTATTCGATAAAAATAATTTTTCAAAGAAGGGTCATGGTTAAAATAATTTTTTTGGAATTTAATATGAATTTTTGAACATTTTTCGGAATTCAAACGGGTAAAAAAATCTTTTTATAAATAAATAACATGATTTGAATACCCGAATCTGACTTTGAAATCATTTAATAATAATTACCGAGCCTTGAACATAATTTAGAAAAATATTTTAAAGCTCGAATCTATTTTTCAAAATTTTTAAATTAAAATAAATATTTAAATCTAGTTAAATAATCAATTAAAACTAATTAATAACTAATTAAATTAATTTAATCAATTAATATTTAAATTAATTAAATAATAAAATTATAAATTATTAACTAAAATTAATTAACTAAATATTTCATATTTATTTTTGAATTAAAATGATTTTTGGAATTAAAATAATGATTTTTGGAATTAAAATAATGATTTTTGGATTTTTTATATATTAAAACCAATTTTCTGAAATTAAAATAAATAGGAAATATGATTTTTAAATAATTTTAAGACAAGAATCCTAAATCTGCAAGTTTTGCAAACCTCGGGTACTAAACTTCATCGTTTTCAAAATTATAGGTACTAAAGTGTAATTTTATAGTTTCCTTGCCGGAAAAAGTCGGGGTTCGCCGGAGTTCTTCACTCCGGTACCCTCCGGCCACCACAAGTTCCAGATATACTCTACAAATCTCATGGGAATCTAATCATGCAATCAAAATTAATTAGTAACCCCTGAGTTGGCCGGAATAACTCGAAAAAAACTCGATGGACAGCAGGTTCTTCGTTGCTCCGGTCAGCTCAACTCCAGTATCGTGTGTACTTCAAACCACCACCAATCGACTCCTTTTTACAAGATCTACACACTGGTATCAATCAATTTCTCTAATAACCCCTAGATCAAAACTATAACGATCCGTGTATTTTCGAATTATTTTAATATGTGATTATTATGGAAATTATTAGATAAAATATGTGTATTGGTTTTTACCGCCATGTGTTGTTTGATTATTATCTAGGTGTGATTTATGATGAACTGGATTGTTCGCGTGATTAATTAAGGAATTGTATTGAATTGTTTCACTTTTAAAAGAGGATTTAGTGCAAATTTATTTGCATAAATATTTGAAATATCTCTAAAATTATTTTTATAATTTTACAATTACAATAATTATTTTTAGGATTTTATAAAATTGAGAAATCAATATTTTATTAATTATTTATGTTTAAATGATTTTCCGAATGCTTTTAATTATAAAATCCATATTTAATTCTAGAATTCTTCAAAAATTATGAAACTCATATTTATTGAAGTTTGGAATATTCTGAGAATTTTAAAATTATTTTAGAAATTTTCGGGATTAATTTTCACGCGCTCGTTGTTTCGCTTCATTGATATAAGCGGATATAAAGTGCATTTTAAAAATCATTTTAAAATTCCAAAATTCATGTTTTTATTAAATTCGGGATATTTGTAACATTTTAAGACTATTTTCATGATTTTCTGAATCTGTTTTAAGTACACCTCGGTTCGTTAAATGTGAAATATGGGTATAAATTACGTTTCAGAAATTATTTTAAAATTACGAAATTTATGTTTTTGTAAACTTCGGGATATTTATGACATTTTAAGATTGTTTTCATAATTTTCTAAAATTGTTTCGCGTGCACCTTTGTCCGTTAGTTTTGAATTTCAGGATTATCCGGGTCTCGGAATCTTCAATATACGTATTTAAATTACAGAAATTGTACTACTAGTTGTACTACAATGTGTACAGCAGTAATTGTACAGCATATAAAGAAAATAGGAAAACCACAGCACAAATACACGAACACAGTCCATGTTCGTTAGTTGGACTCTCTCTTTCGGGTTTTAATCCCTCGGGTCAGAATTTTCTTTCCCATGATTTCTTTGTATCCTTCATCTGATTCCTTCCCATGGCTGGTCCCTGAGATTTGCGCCGCTGGCCTCCTTTTTCGGCAAGGTTGTATGTATATATATGCCACGTATATCTATATATGTGCGTGCGTATGTTGACTGCGTGGGTGTGTTGATTGTGCCTGTTTTACTCCGTCTGGTAGCCATGGCTGCTGCTGCCTCCTCGGGTTTCCGGTGAGGCGTGGTGGTGCTTTGGTGCCGCATGTATATACGAGTCCCCTGTGTTGTACTATGTTGCTTTTCGTTGTCCTAATTCCGTTTGTTGTGACTTGGTTCAAGTGTGTTTGATTAATTCGAATATTTTTTTTAGTGTCTGAATGGTGATTGCGAATTATTAGTGCAATTATTCGATGATGATTAGTCGGGAAATTATTCTAATTATTCGAGGATTAATCGGTAGAATTTGCATTGGAGACCCGAACTTAATCGGGTACCCGCGAATTTTATCGCCGTAGGCGATGAGCCTCGGTGAGCCGACGGTGGACTATGATGTTTATTCTGAGTCCTAATATTTTAAAATAAATAAATTAGTTCGTAAGATTATCGTTGAAAACGAGAATTTAACTTTACATTAAAGTCGAGTACGTAAATTAGTTGACGAATTGTGATTGGATTGATTGTTGAATTGAACTGGTGGTTGGAATTGTAATTGCGAAATTAATTATTGTTGGTTTGACGTCGATTGATGTTTCGACGGGTAGTCCGATAAACAAAGGGGACGCTGCCCGATTTCCGGGAAAATCAAACTACGGAAATACGGGAACGTATCCGAGGATTATCGGGGCGTTGAGCGAGTATAAGTAAATACATATACGCATATTTTATACAAAACCTGATTGTATGTTGTGTTGTATGTTTTGACCAAAACACAGTAACCCTAATTTCATACAATGACGAGTATACGTATTTTCTGAAAATGAACATTAGATCGATTTCGAGAATGTGAACCCTAATTGTTTTCTGTATTATTCTAATATGAATAATTACGAGTCAGGTTTGAATATCGTTGGGTAAGAATTAGTATCGAGGATATGTCAAGCATACCTAGACGTCTAACATAGGGTATTTCAACCCTGTAGGTTATAGTCGGGAACCTGAAAGTGGACGATGGACTAAAGATAATCTAATGGTCAGTCGATGAGCTCAGTAGAGTTTTAACAGAAAGACTTGAGTGTCGAAGTTGAATCCAACGAGATCTAGTGGTTGGACGTTAAAGCCTGAGCAGCAGAGTCGGCTCAGAGTTGATTAGTAATAGTTGTAAAGCCTTGTAAGGCAAGTATTTCTGAACTTTACTTCAACATATAATACCAATGTTTTTGAACTGTTTCATAACATGTCGTTAATTATCAAAATAACTCTTGTTTTATATTGCAAGTGTTTTAAACTGTTAAACCTTGAACCCTGATTTTCTTGATCTCGAGCCGTAAGCCTTATCCTTTATAAAACATCCTTTGTTGATCCTCAGATACAAACCACACAAATATGATACTACTTTCCAAATGTATAACTACCAAACACAAAACACTGAAACAAAATTGTTTGAAAACACAGAAACTTTTATACTTCAACCATTATTTAAAACCTCAAAGAACTATACCTTAAAAAATTATTATTTGTCTAATACCTGATCCTTTTACAGGTTGAAAACCGTTTCTCGTACATACCTTGATATACCCTTATGATACTCATGAAACGCATTATGCTTTTGTGCAAATGCTTTATCAATGTGGATTATGATCTTGCTTATTGAATTACATTGTTTATTACACTGAATTGTTTTAGAATTGGATAGTTTTCTTATGTAGACCAGATTCGTGGTCAGACCAGATTCGTGGTCGAATTAGGCCAATGTGTGCCTTGGATCCAGTAATTAGAGCAGTGTTGTGTGCTTGCTCGGGGTTAGTGCGTGACTGATCAGCAGCCTAACCTTGGTTTTTAAAACTTAAAATGAATATCCAATTCTAATGACTAGTTAAAAAGAAACTTGATTCCTCGGAATCATCTCATTTGATTATTGTTTAACCTCGGTTATCGTTATTGTGACTTGTTGAGCTAGTTAGCTCACCCTTGCGATTCTTTTATATATTTTACAGTTAAAAAGAATATGGATGATAGTAAAGTTCCCCAGTCCAAAGTGCGGGCTAAGGTTCCGGTTGAGTTGGATCGAGCTGGCAAAGGCTTCATGTGGTAGAGAGTTAGTCAGATTGTAAGAATGATTTTAATTCAATTGTAAGTTAAACTAGTTGGGATTTGGTACATTGTAATAAAGGTTAATATTGTGGCTTGTTTTCATACTTTAACCTATTGCGGTCTGTGGTTTTATGAAGCGGGGTCATTATAAATAATAGTTCTTATACAGGTAAATATATTGTGTTTGTGTTGTGGACCCCAAACTTCTGACCCGGGTTTGGACGGCGCCACAAAAACCCCTCTCCCCCCAAATTCAATTAAAAACATTCAAACCGAATATAAATCCTAATTTCAATTACAAAGAATTAAGCTAAATTTTGAACATGTTATTGAACTCCAAATCACTATTATGACATACAAAAATGACCAGGATTAAATTTTTTACAACATGCAATCATCAAATCACATAAACAACATCAAAATCAAAAATTCATAATTTAATCATAATTAATTCAAAAATAAAGAAAAATATTGAAAATTACCAAGTGATTTTGTAGGTGTGTAAGTTACAGAACATGATTGTACACTTCACGAGCTTCGTTTTGGTTACTCACACGTCAAAATCCGAGTTCGCTAGCGCTTCCAATTCTTGGTTTGATTACGAAGAACATTATGAATTCTAGGGTTTTCTCTGGATAATTATATAAGTTTACTGATTAATTGTGTTTATCTGTATAAAATAGAATACGGTAAAAGCTATTTATATTTACGGAATATTGGTACCCCGTTAGATCATATCAGATATAAAAATAGAATACTTAATCGTTAAGTATTGGTAAAACCGATCCAATTCGGTACCAGTTTTAGGATAATTCTCAAAATCGGGGTTTTTAAAGTATAGTCTTGGTCTCAGCGTTTTGGTTACACGAATTATAAGAAGATATTATAATAGTTTAATCAAAATATTCTTTTTCTCGAAAATACGGGTTTTATCAGTTTACCGAAATGAAAATAGTATCGTAAAATTTGTACCCGGAATCGTACAGGTAAAACCGTACTCCTGATTGAAAAAGTCAAAACACGGAAAATGCTCGAAATTATCAAACTAGGTTAGAAAGGAGTTTTCACGATACTTCCACGTAGTAATGTTATTCCCAAACAATCTAACAAGTAGAATTACAAAGGGGGGTTTGAATGTAATTCTTGGTTTCTTTTCACTTTTAAAACTTCTTGAAAATATAAATATAACTGTGTATGAATATGCTAAGTGCCGATAAGAAATATTCAAGTATTCAAACACAAAGTAAATAAACAAGGATGTTTAAAAACTTTCTGGTGGATTGTTTTTTCCACCAGAGAAATATATAAATATAGAAGATCTCTATGATGCAAGAATGCACACAACTGCTTACAAGTAAATTTACAAAGAGAGAGAACTAAGAAATTCTTAACAGATTATGCCTTATCTATTTCTCAGCTCTTTCGATCAATATTTTTCTACTTGCTACTCTTGGTTTATATATTACCAATTTACATGTGAAAAAGACAAACTAATAAAAACAAACATGTCTAAGTCTAATCACATATTTCTTTGTTTCTATAACGACTCGTATATTTTTGTATTATATAAAGCTGTAATTGATGAATAATTAAATAAATAAAAATATGTGTATCCGTCCTGGCAGTTGTGTGATGTTTTGTTATTATCTATATGTGTGGTTGTTGGCTTACAAGGAATATTTTTATAATTAAATATTGAGCTGTATTGAGTTGTTATCACTTTTAAAAGTGATTTTACTGCAGTTTTATTTTCATAAATATTTGGATTATCTTTAAAATTGTTTTTGTGATTTTATAATTTCAATAATTATTTTTGGGATTTTATTAAACTGAGAAATCAATATTTCGTTGATTATTTATCTTTAAATGAATTTCTGATCATATTTAATTATAAAATCAGTCTTTAATTCCAGAATTCTTCAAAAATTAAGAAACACATATTTTATGATGTTTATAATATTCAGAGAATTTTAAAATTATTTCAGAAAATTTTGGGATTAAATTCACCGGCGCGTTGGTTCGTTAAATCGTTAAATGTGGGTATGAGTTGCGAGTCAAAAATGCTTTAAAATTTATGGAAATTTTATTTTATTAATTTCCAAGTATTCTGAGATATTTAAAGTTATTTTTAACAATTTTTGAGTTTTATTTACCGTGCGTTAATCGTTAACTTTTTGCAAAATTCGGGCTTACAATCGGAACGTGGGACACTTATCGGTTTAGTTAACACGTGTCATATTCGTACAAATTAAGGGACACATGTTATGCCTCATTGTGAACAACAGTTATCTAAAAATAATAAATAAAATAAACGCACCACACCCCCCTTCCCTGTTATCTCTCGATTGCATCTCTCTGTTACTCTTCATCTCGCCTTTATCTCTTTCTCGGCTTCGTGCTAAGCTCAATTAATCTCTTTTTCCTTTCCTTGCCCGTGTGACTTGAGGTTCTCGGTAATTATTTTATGGCCGCCCCTGTTCTTTCCTATACTTCTGTTGCCGCCTTCCCTCGCTTTTCCGGCGAGGTGGTTGTTGTGGCGCGTGTGTTTTGCATATGTGCGTATATATATGGTTGATGTGTGTATTTTGTGTCTGTTATCCCCCTGTTTCACTATTTGTGGTGTTCGAATTTCGGCCGCCTGTGTTTCCGTGATTCCGTTCCATTTGCGTGTATGTTAATTCGGGTTTCTTGGATTTTTTTCAGGAACTAATTGATTATTGATTTTCAGCAGTAAATAATTGATTATACTCGTAAAATAAAAATAAAATATTGCACAGGAAATTAATATGATAAAACAGTGAAATTTGTACGGAAACCCGGATTTATCGGACCCGCAAATTTTACCACCGTCGGCGATGAGCCTCGGCGAGCCGACGGTGGACGATGATGAATATTTCTGAGTCATACGAATAAAAACATAAAATACGAATAATAATAATAATAATTAATTGAATTTGTATCGGTGTTTAGGAATTTCCGGGATTGTGGATTATTGTTGTGATTATTGTGGTTGACGTCGATTATGTTTTGACAGGTAGTCCGATAAACAAAGGAGACGCTGTCCGATTTTCGGAAAATTAATTCCAAAAATTCGAGAACATATCCTGTAAAATATTGGGAATAACAGTCGAATGTATATAGCTATATAATTATAAATAAATATTGTACGAACCTCCTTGCATATCGTAATAAATAGTTAATAACCCTATTTTACGAAACGTACCTGCGTGGTGTAATAAAATATTTTGTAAAATATAACTGACAACCATATTTTCTAAAGTGACGAGTATATGTGTTTTCCGAAAATGATTATCGAGCCGAGTTTTGAGTGCGTGAACCGTGATTTCTATGTGTATTGCAATAATAGGTACAAATACGAGTCGGGTTATGCTATCGTTTGGGTAGAATTAGTAGCGAGGATATGTCAACCATACCCAGTCGTCTAACATAGAGTATTTCGACTCCTGTAGGTTCTAGTCGGAAAACCGAAAGTTGACGTCGGACTAAAGATAGCCTAGTGATCAGTCAACAAACTCAGCAAGGTTCCAAGCGAAGGACCTGAGTGTTGAAGTCGGATCCGGGATAGTCTAGTAGTTAAACGATAAAGCCTGAGTATCCAAGCCGGTTCAAATTCAGTTAGTAATAGTTGTAACCTAAGTCATACTTAAACTTGGAAGAGGTCTTGGTAAAAAAAAGGGGTAGTGTTTATGTTTTAACGTTTGATTTGGATTATATCATGTTTGTTATTATTGTTGTTGGTGACGTCAACTCATGACCCCGGGTTGAGGCCGTCACAGTTGGTATTAGAGCTACAGGTTTGAGTCCCTAATTTAGGTTATGAGTAGAGTCGCAAGAGTGTGGGAAAGTTTATATAAAGGTATGAGTTAGCAACTCAAATAGAGGAGGAGTCTAAGAGTTCAGTTGAGGGTTTCGAAGATGTAACCTTGGTGTCTAGTGAGGATTGACTAGAACCGCCCTAGCTTTTAATATGTCCCCTCGTATATATGTATTATTAGTCATGTTCGATGGAAATTTCTAGTTTCCCTCTTGAGAAAATGAGTCTGATCGTGAAAGTTCAGTTTCTCACCGGACCCTTGATGTGTTGGCTGAAGAGACACCAATATTATTCCTAAATATCGCATCTTCGATGTTAAATGATGTTGCTGGATCGAGTGTGCAACCTCAGTGAGTTCAAATGGTATGATAGTAGTCGGTTGCTGCTATGACAACCAAGTTTTTGGAGTATGTGGATTAGTGTTGTTGTTATATCTTAAATCCTTATACGCGTTTCTTGAGACACATTTTGTTTCCCTGAATGATTGTCTACTGCCTACTAAGTTGCTTGTTTCTGTCAGGAATCGAAGCTTGAATTGAGCAACTTAATTTTGTGTTGATAATAATTCGGATTCCCCTCCCTATCTGTAAATCTCTTATTTAAACAATGTTTCTTTCCTTGGTAATCCCATCAGTTGATTAGGGGAAAACAATGCATATGAACGAGGATTTAGGATCTAACGGCGAAGTGTAGCCTCGGAAAAGTAATTCAGTGGTTGGTAAATCACTTGGAAGTGATAGGAAATCATCCTTAGAGGAATAGTTAGTTGAAACTTGGGCTGGGATGCTTAGGAGAGTCCAACATTCCTTAAGTTTGATTTGGTTTACCAGATTGCTTTATGTAGTTGTGGCTAATATAGCCAGCCAAGTTTTGTTGTATATCTGATTGGTTTAGCGGTTGTATTGAGGAGTCATGCTATGGTGTTTAGTGTCTTCATATTTTAGTTTCTTGTATTGTTGTTGATTCTGCTACTGTTATTGTTGTTATTCTTGCTACTATTGTTAATTTAAATCTCTTTTATAAATGGACCCTGATATTAAAGACATGGGTATTTTGATTGGGCCGCATTTTCCTGATATAGGTGCACCGTCTAAACGGTGATATTTTCTGTCATACATTCTCATCATGTTTTTGAATAAATCCCCTGCTATATTTCAGGAAAATTCCACCCAAGAAAGCCACCCAGTCTAAAGGGAATAGTAGTAGTATTGCTGAGGGACCAGCTATAAACGAAATTCTAGATTTGTTGCGTCAGCAACAACAACAGCAGCAGTTAATCCAAGAGATTCAGCAGCAACAACATCAAGGAGTGAACCAAAGTGTTAATTTCAAATCCTTCCAGAATGTTAAACCTCCTGAGTTTAAGGGTGAGCCTGATCCAATAGCTGCTAGATCATGGTTAAAAGAGATGGAAAAAGCTTTCAATCTTGTCCATGTAAGCAATAATTTTAAGACCGATTATGCAAGTTACTTCTTAAAGAATGAAGTGAATTACTGGTGGGAGTCAACCAGGGCATTAGAAGGAGAAGGTCTTATCCCATGGGTGAGATTTACCGAGTTATTTTTGGAAAAATATTTCCCCAATGTATGCGGAATCAAATGGAAATTGAGTTCTTAGAGTTAAAGCAATGAGACAAAAGTGTAGCTGAGTATGAGGCTAAGTTCACAGAGTTGGCTAGATTTGTACCAAATTATGTACACTCTGAAGCCCAGAAGGTAAGGAGGTTTCAACAAGGGTTAAAGCATGAAATTTGTAGTAGAGTTGTGGCATTGCAACTCAAGACATATCCTTCCATAGTTCAGGCCGCCTTAGTAATTGAGATTAATCAGATTTTAACCGCTAGAGAAAAAGAAGATAAGAAGCGGAAAATAAATGATGTGGAAGAAACACCAGGTCAAGAAGGATCTAGTCAGAAGTCTCAGAAAAAGTTTGGAAGGAATAGGAAAAAAGAAATTAGAGGATAAAGTTTTTCTTCAAACAGGCCTAGTAAAACCTCAATCATTTCTAACCAAGTTAAGTCGGTTAGGTTGCCTATATCAGAATGTAAGCAATGTGGTAAAAGTCACGGTGGAGTGTGTAGAGCAAATACTGAATGTTTCAGGTGTGGACAAAATGGACGTCGGAATAAAAAATGGAAAATCCAAGAGTCACCTGTTACAACTGTGGCAAGGTGGGACATATTGCCAAGAACTGTAGAAGTACTTCCCGAGATAGCATGAGAGGTAGTGCATCAAAAGGTCGGACATCCAGTACACCCAAAGCTAGGACTTATAATATAATTATAAGATCAACTACTCAAGACCCTGATATGGAACCAGGGCAATGATTAACTGCCAGAAGAAACAAATTATATGGTTCACGGAAGCTAATATTAGGGTGAGTATTCAAGGACAGAAGCAAGATAAGAAGTTTCTTTCAATTATGTGAGCAAAGGAGCTACTAAGGCAAGACGATAAGGCATATCTGGCAAATGTAGTGGATCCCAAGAAGGAAACACCTAAGTTGGACGGAAAATCAAGTATTAAATGAATTCCAAAAGTCTTACTGGATGAATTACCAGGATTACCCTAGATCATGGGATAGAGTTTCTCATCGAAATAGTAACCTGAGCCAAACCAGTGTCAAAGACTCCATGTTGTATGGCCAGCGGGAATGAAAGAATTAGTTAAGCACTACAAAAGTTATTGGAAAGAGAGGTGATCATACCAGATATATCCCCGTGGGGTGCACCAGTGATGTTATTGGGAAAAAGGGATGAAATTATAAAATTATGTACCGATTGTCGAAGGTTTAATAAGTTGACAATTAGAAATAAATAACCCCTACATAGAATTGATTACGTATGTGACCCAACTAAAGGAACGTGTTGGTTCTTGAAGGTTGACCTAAGATCAGGCTACCATTAATTAAAGGTTAAGCTTAAGGTCACATTAATGCGTATATGTATGGTTGTTATGTGTATTTTGTGTCTGTTATCCCCCTGTTTCACTGTTTGTGGTGTTCGAATTTCGGCCGCCTGTGTTGCCGTGATTCCGTTCCATTTGCGTGTATGTTAATTCAGGTTTCTTGGATTTTTTTTAGGAACTAATTGATTATTGATTTTATGCAGTAAATAATGGATTATACTCATGAAATGAAAATAAAATATTGCGCAGGAAATTAATTTGATTAAACGGTGAAATTTGTGTCAGAAACCTGGATTTATCGGGTACCCGCAAATTTTATTGCCGTCGGCGATGAGCCTCAGTGAGCCGACGGTGGACGATGATGAATATTTCTTAGTCATACGAATAAAAAAATAAAATACCAATAATAATAATAATTAATTGAATTTGTATCGGTGTTTGGGAATTTGCGGAATTGTAGATTATTGTTTCGATTATTGTGGTTGACGTCGATTATGTTTCGATGGGTAGTCCGATAAACAAAGGAGACGATGTCCGATTTTCGGAAAATTAATCCCAAAAATTTGAGAACGTATCTTATAAAATATCGGGAATATCAGTCGAATGTATATAGCTATATAATTATAAATAAATATTATATGAACCTGCTTGCATATCGTGATAAATAGTTAACAACCCTATTTTACGAAACGTACCTGCGTGGTGTAATAAAATATTTTATAAAATATAACTGACAACGTTGTTTTCTAAAGTGACGAGTATATGTATTTTTCGAAAATGATTATCGAGCCGAGTGTTGAGTGCGTGAACCTTGATTGCTATGTGTATTACAATAATAGGTAGAAATATGAGTCGGGTTATGCTATCGTTTGGGTCGAATTGGTAGCGAGGATATGGCAAGCATACCTAGTCCTCTAACATAGAGTATTTCGACTCCTATAGGTTCTAGTCGGAAAACCGAAAGTTGACGTCGGACTAAAGATAGCCTAGTGATCAGTCAACAAACTCATCAAGATTCCAAGCGAGGGACCTGAGTGTTGAAGTCGGATCTGGGATAATATATTAGTTAAACGATAAAGCCTGAGCATCCAAGCCAGTCCAAATTCAGTCAGTAATAGTTGTAACCTAAGTCATAATTAAACCTAGAAGAGATATTGGTAAAAAAAGGGGTCGTGTTTATGTTTTAATATTTGATTTGGGTTATATCATGTTTGTTATTATTGTTGTTGGTGACGTCAACTCCTGACCCCGGGTTGAGGCCGTCACAATTTCTGCATCCAACATCTTTGTATTTCTTCAATTTTACATGGAAATGGAAATGCTTATTGATCTTCATAAACCTGATTACAGGCTACCACATTTCTTTTGTATACAATCAACCCATGTGACTGTGAAGTCACTATCAACTCCTATTTGAATTTTTTATCCGTCGAGACTCTGTTGGATCATCTATCGAGACTCTATTTGATCATCCGTTGAATGAGACTTGGGTCATCCATCAAAGACTTGTAGAAATATCCGTTGAAAGTATTTTGACTCAAATTCACTTATAGAAAATTACAAGGCATCTGATATATACAATTAGCCAACCTATCTTACATATCATTCATGTAGTCAACATGACTTAGAATATCCTACAACTTCTAGTTCTTTAAGGCATTACAGTACACAGGAATATGCTACAAAAACTTATTTAAACATAAGCTACTCTTTCAACGGATGACACAGAAGATTATCTGTTGAAAATTACAAACTCACTTAATTAAATCTACTAAGGTATTTTGATAAAATATTATCAAGTCTTCAACATTTTCTTAACAATCTCCCCCAATTTATGTCTACTAGAATTGTAGGCATATATTTAAGAGGATTTGATGATAACAAAACACCTTTTACAAAAAGATAATTTAATAGTAGATTAAAATGATAAGTGCTGCAATTTTATTTAAAGTTGACAAAATAAAGTTCACACAAGTATTACAAGCTTTGTTCAAGGTGCTCCTCTAGTCTGAGCAAATTAATCTTTTCTCCTTGAGTGTCTAGTCTTCTTTCCCATCTTTTCATTGTTCTCTTCAATATGGTGTTGGAGTTGTCTGTTAAATTCAGATTCATCTTTATTTGATTGATCCAACATCTCCTGCATTTCCTTGAGAGTTTCATTGCTTGATATCTTTAGTTGGGCTTCTAATCTGAAGAATCTTCTGGTGTTCTTTTCATCCTTGAACTCCATTAACTAATATGGCCTCAAGTGCACTATATTCCCAATGTAAGGAATGGGTAAGTCTCTTCGTAGTGCACTTGGGTCTCTACAGCTTTGTCTTATTAGTTCAATTTTGTTAAGTATCTCCTTTGTATCCACCATGGTGAATCCAAAGTTTTTCTTGATAGTAGAGAGTACTTTTACTAAGACAGTGTAGCCTTCATTGAGAATTCTGTGAAGAGGCCAAGTGAATTCCTTTCCACCCTTGTACCTGAACATTAATCTTTCTGGGAGTCTGTTATGAGCATCAATAGCTCTCACTTTATCTAGCTCATCCAAGTAAAGATTTATATCTGAAAACTCCTTTATGTGACAAATAAAGAGTTGATCTCCTTTGTTGATTGTTGGCTTGGGTTTAGATAAGGTTTTGGATTTGAATGGGATAGACTTGACTGGCATTCTTGGTATGTTCTTTCTTTTCTTAGAGGTGGTTGGTATTGGAGTATTCAGCTCAGGAATAGGTAAGCTTTCCCTGTCTATTAGTTCATCCTTAGGAATGATCGGCTCACCATAAAAACTCACACCAGGATGAACCTTGATTTCAACTTGCTCCATTGTAGGAATAGTTGGTTGATTAGTAGTAGTAGACTGGGTTGGCTTTGATTCTTCCTCTTTTTCTTCAAATAACAGCTTCAGCTTGGCTCTTTCCTTCCTATACCCCTTTTCTGATTTCTGTTTTGGTTCCTCCAGTTTCTTAGTTTCAGTTATTGTGGCAGGCTTCTCAACTTATGATTTGGTGGCAAGCTTTTCAGCTTGTTTCTTAGCTTCTAAGGCAGCCTGCCTTTTCTGATTCTTGAGTCTCAATTTTTCTTCTTTTTTGGCTTCTCCAAATTAGGGATGTCCAGCCATCACACAAATCAGTTTACCATTTCTGTAGATTTTAGCTATTCTTTTCTTCAAGACTAAGTCTCTTGGATCTTTATGATTGGCAAAGGAGTGACCAAGCAGCTTCTTTTCATCTGGATGAGGAGTTGCATATACTAGGTCCAAAGGATTCTTGCTAGAATGTTTTGATGAATGATTCTTGGGCTTCAAAAACATAGTGGCCTTTTGATGTCTTCTAGTTGAGGTTTGACCTCTTTCCATATTCCTCAAGCTCATTTCACTTATTGGAATCTGTCTCAATTGTGTGAAGTGTTTCACAGATTTGTCTTGATTTTCAATTTTCTCATCAATTTTCTTCATTTGTTCTTTCATCTTAAGTTCAGGTGCTGCAATATTGATCAAGTCAATGATGTCTAATACTGGTGGCTTTAAGAAAGTAATGGCTGGAACAATTACTTTGCTGACTTGAATGTGCACATCCTTCTCCCCCTCACTAGCTTAGAAAATTGCATCCTTTTCCCATTCTTCTGTTATACCTACTTTTCTCTCATTATCTCACTTTTCTTGCATCAAGGGCTCCCCTTGGCTTCCCACCCTCACCTTCACCATCTAAGGTGGGACTCCTATCACTCACTTTTGCCATATTGGAAGAAATAGCATGAATTTGATCACTATTTTCCTCTCTTTTTGCCTGAGAGCAACTCAACCTCTCACTCAATTCACTTCATTCCCTCAATCCTAAGAGTGATTGAACAACCACTAAGTCATCTACACTAGTAACATTTGTAGAAATTTCAAGTTATGTAGAGACTTTCAACGGATGAGAGATATTCGCCGAAATATTAGTTGTGAATATCGACGGATAATTGCTGTGAAGCTTATCCGTCGAGAGAGAATCACTATTCGACGGATGAGAAATATCCGTCGAGAGAGTAGAAATGATAAAGTTAGGAGTTGAAACTACTGTAGAATCTATGGTGATTGATTTGAGATAATGCACATATTTCTCAGTAGAATCAGAAAGAAATGGCAAGTGATCCAATAAATCATCTATAAGATGATGCTCACTTGCTTTGGATTTTGGCTCCTCCATGAGTTTCAAAGATGGAGAATCAGAAATTGATGTGTTTATCATGTCCACATCCAGTGAGTTTGTGGGAGAATTGTGTGTGAGAGGTGTTTCAATTGTGAGAGATTTTAGATGTGACTCCATATTTATTGGAGCCACGAATTAACCTGGCTTGGGTCACACTTACCTCACTCTCCTTATCCTTAGGGTTTCTTTGATATTCACCCTAACCCTCACCTGTCTCACCACCTTTTACATTCCCCTCTTGTGTTTTGGTAGATTTTAAAACTAGTTTCTTTTCAGAGGAACTAGAGTGGGGTTTCTTTGACTTGGATTTAGAAATTTTGGATTTTGTGGCTTAGGTAGGCATATGTTTGGTCACTGTCACAGATGCCATAGCCACAGAAGTTTGCAAAGAACCTTGAGGTTGGGAAATAGTAGAGACAGAAACATTTGTGTCACTTACCTGAGATACCTCTATGATTAGCAAGTATGTGAGAGGTACCTCACTATGGAGATTGTTCCTGTTAAGATCAGCAAGTACCCTCTTTTCTTGGACCCAACAATCAAGCTTATTTGTTGGGTTCTCAATCAAGAGGTCCTTAGACACATGATTTTCTAGCATCATAATAAATCTAGCGTAGTATATGTTCTTAGACCTCTTCTTAATGTCTCCTAACTTATACCCTAGTTCATACATGACAGAACTACTGAAATTGAAGTATTTATCACTTAAAAACATGTAAAACATGTTAACCATAGAGTAACTAACTGCATCAAAATTGCTAATCTTTCCTGAAAATGCTTTAATAAAAGAGTCACAGAGAAAGCTCCACTCTTTTCTAAGGCCTATTCTCCTAACCTCACCTAATTTGGTAGGATTTAAAGAATAACCCATAGACACAAGCATGGTGCTCACATCTGTGTCTGTATGTGGAACAAGTGTGTTGTTTTCAGGTAAATGAAAGTATGCTTGAATTTCATCACAGTTAATGTAATAGTCATTACCTTTGAGAGAGAAGACAATAGTCTTATCTTTAGATTTGTACTCTATAGTAGTCCAAATCTCCTCCACAACTTCACAGTAGATAACTAGAGATTCAAGCATCGCATAGCTTAGTTTGCAACTTCGAATGAAGTCCATCATCTTGTCATGGTCCTCAGAAGTAGCAATATCTTTATTCACCAGTGCTACAAAGTTGTTCTTTTCATACACAAATCCAGATTGGGACATGATTTTGACTACATGTGCCATTGCTGTGATTGATAGTAGTTACAGAGAAAAAGGGTTTTTGCTTTGGAGACGAAGAGAGTAAAATGCTTTGAGAAAGATAAAACTAAAATGAAAAATGAAAGAGGGCTTTTACACTTTCTCAGAAATAAACACGTAAAAATTAAAAAGTAAAATAAAGTACCCAATGAAATTTTCCCAAAATAGATGTTTAAAAATAAAATAAACTGTAGAAATTCTAGAGGTTATCCATCGACATATACTTACATACTATAAGTAAATTCGACGGATAAGATATAGAATTAACGGCTATGATTAAGGCAATTCAACAGATATAGATTAAACATATATCCGTCGAGATAAAAAGTACCCAGAAAAATATTTGATTTTCAACAGATAATAAAATTCAACGGATATTCATTTTCAACGGATAATGAACATCCGTCGAGATATAAATTTTGACTTAGCCAAAATTTGAACTTTATAAGAAAAAACAAATTTGATCATGGCTGCATTACCAATTTCTTAGACATCAAAATAATTTAGGAATAATTAAGCATACCTAACTCACTTACCAACATAGTATAGGTGGACTCATCAAGTAGCTTGGTAGAGATGTCTGCAAGTTGCTTCTCACTTGGAACAAAATGAAGTTCCACTATACCATTCATGACATTTTCTTGAATGAAGTGGTACTAGATGTCAATGTGCTTGGTCCTTGAATGTTGTACTGGATTTTCAGTAATTGCAATAACACTTGTGTTATGACAGAAAATAGGGATCTTGTCTACATGTAGACCATAGTCCAATAGTTGATTCTTCATCCATAAAATATGTGCACAACAACTACCAGAAGCAATATATTCATCCTCAACTGTAGAAGTAGAGACTTAATTTTGTTTCTTACTAAACCATGACACTAGCTTGTTTCCTAGAAATTGACAGGTTCCTGTTGTACTTTTTCTATCAATTTTACAACATGCATAATCTGCATCAGAATAACCAATTAGATCAAAATGAAAATATCTAGGATACCAAATTCCAAGTTTTGGTGTTCCTTTGAGATATTTGAAAATTCTCTTAATAGCTATTAAATGAGATTTTCTAGGATCAGCTTGAAATCTAGCACAAAGACAAGTAGCAAACATTATATCTGGCCTACTAGCTGTTAAATATAAAAGTGAGCCAACCATGCCTCTATAACTTGAAATGTCCACAGACTTTTTAGTAGTGTTCAATTCTAGTTTAGTGGCAGTGGCCATAGGAGTTTTTGCAGATTTACAATCCCTTAAGTCAAACTTCTTTAACAGATCATAAATATATTTGGTTTGACTAATGATTATTCCATCACTAACTTGCTTAACTTGTAAACCAAGTAAGTAAGTTAGTTCTCCCATCATGCTCATTCCATACTTACTTTGCATCAATTTGACAATTTTTTTGCAAAGTTTTTCATCTGTAGAGCCAAATATAATATCATCTACATAAATATGAACAAGTATTCTAGAGCTATTAACATTTCTAAAGAAAAGAGTTTTGTCAATAGTACCTCTTGTGAAATAATTTTCTAAAAGAAACTTTGACAAGGTGTCATACCAGGCTCTAGGTGCTTGCTTCAAACCATACAGTGCTTTTAAAAGATAGTAAACATAATCAGGAAAGTTGGGGTCTTCAAAACTAGGAGGCTGACTGAAATAGACTTCCTCCTCCAAATTTCCATTCAGAAATGCACTTTTAACATCCATTTGATAAACCTTGAAATTGGCATGGGCTGCATAGGCTAGAAAGATTCTGATGGCTTCAAGTCTTGCAACAGGAGCAAAAGTCTCATCAAAATCTATTCCTTCTTGTTGAAAATAGCCCTTAACAACCATTCTAGCTTTGTTCTTGACTACTATGCCATTTTCATCCATCTTGTTTCTGAATACCCATTTGGTGCCAATAGGATTCTTGCCTTTAGGTTAAGGTACCAGCTTCCATACCTTATTCCTTTCAAATTGGTTTAGCTCTTCCTGCATAGCTAAAACCCAATCAGGATCCAACAAAGCTTCTTCTACCTTCTTTGGCTCTTCCTGTGATCGGAAGCTACTATATATACATTCTTCTTGAGTTGCCTTTCTTGTTTGTACTCTTGAAGATGCATCACCAACAATTAGTTTAAATGGGTGATCTCTATTCCATTTTCTTTGTTGTGGTATATTAGCTCTAGATGAAGAAGCCTCGTATTTGTCTTGATATATGACTGAGTTTTGATTAGAAGAAACCCCCTTGAGTTTGTGGATCTTTGACTTGAAGTTATAGTCCTTTCTGTGTGTGATCTATATTGATTTTCAACTCATATTGATGGCTCAACAGATGTTGATCTTTGCCTCTCGACGGATGATGCAGTTTGTATCTAAATGGATGATGCATATTGTCTTTCGATGGAGGTGGAATTATGTGCTTCATTGTTGCTGAATTTTCTACATTACCCTTAGAGATTATTTCTTGATCACTTTCATCATCACTATCATCACAATTCATCTCAACATTGTCAAATTTGAGGCTTTCATGAAAAGTTTCATCTTGCAGTCCTTCAATCTTCTTATCATCAAACACAGCATGTATAGATTCCATAACAATATTGGTTCTGAGTTGTAGACTCTGTAATCTTTTCCAACTACATACCCAACAAAAATACCTTCATCTGCTTTGGCATCAAACTTTCCATACTGCTCAGTTTGATTCTTAGAATATAGCATTTTCAGCCAAAGACATAAAGAAAGCTTAGTGTTGGCTTCCTGTTCTTGAATAAATGATAAGGGGTCATGCATTTTGCTTGATTGACCAAAGAGATACTTTGAGTGTAGCTTGCAGTATTTAAAGCTTCTGCCCAAAAGTAAGTTGGTAACTTTGATTCTTCTAGCATTGTCCTTGCAGCTTCAATAAGAGATCTGTTCTTTCTTTCCACCACTCTATTTTGTTGTGGAGTCCTTGCTGCTGAAAACTCATGCATGATCCCATTTTCTTCACAAAACAACCTCATTATAGAATTCTTGAACTCGGTTCCATTGTCACTCCTGATTCTTCAAACTTTCAGATTAGGATGATTGTTGACTTGCCTTATATGATTGATTATGATTTCACTAGCTTCATCTTTAGATTTTAGAAAATAAGTCCAAGTGAACTTTGAGAAACATCCATAATCACTAGGAAATATCTTTTCTTGAGATTGACAACACATTGACTAGTCCAAATAAGTCCATGTGTAACAGTTGTAGTGGTTCTTCAATTGTAGATTCAAGCTTCCTTTTGAATGATGCCTTAATTTGTTTTCCTTTCTGACAGGCATCACACAGTCCATCCTTTGAGAACTCAACTTGAGAAATGCCTGTTACAAGATCTTTCCTGACTAATTTATTCATAGTCTTGAAGTTCAGATAGGACAGTTTCTTGTGCCACAACCAACTTTCATCTTGACTTGCTTTGCTGAAAAGACAAGTAATAGAGATTGCACTTGATGAGTTGAAGTCGGCTAGATACACATTTTCTTTTCTCACTCCAGTGAGAACCACTTTGTTGTTCTTTTTGTCTGTAACAACACAAGCTTTTGAATTGAATGTTACTGAGTATCCCTTGTCACAAAGTTGGCTGACACTCAAAAGATTATGTTTGAGTCCATCCACTAGAGAAACTATAACGACTCGTATATTTTTGCATTACTAAATGTGTAATTACTAAATAATTAAATAAGTAACATGTGTGTATGGGTTCCGTCAGCTGGATATTATTTTGTTATTAATTATAAGTGAGTATTGGTGTTCGAGGATCATTTTTGTAGTTAATTGTTGATCTGTGTTGTTTTATTTTTATATTAAAAGTGATTTTTATTTAAGATTTATTTTCATAAATGCTTAGATTATCTCTAAAATCATTTTTATTGCTTCATAATTTTATTTATTATTTTTAGGAGTTTATAAAATTTAGAAATCAATATTTTATTGATTATTTGTCTTTAAATGATTTTCTGATTGCATTTAATGGTAAAAACAGTATTTAATTCCAGAATTCTTCAAAAATTACGAAATTCGTATTTTATTAATGTAACGCCCCCAAATCCGGGGTCAGAGGATTTGGTCATCACAATAAAACCTCAATCCAAATTAACCTGTTAAATGAATAAATAAATGCCAGCAACTCAAATATAGCATCGGTGACCCCAAACTAATCCAAGATCTCTTAAGGTTACAGTTCTAGAAACAAGAATTCCAAGTTCCATAAATAAATTTTTCACTTCCTTTTCAAACTCTTTTCACAAATTCCCAAATTCAAAACTTAACCCACTAGTATAACTTCAAAAAGAAGTATACTAACCAATGATTTAATAACATAACTAATACATATATGTAAACATAATTTTATACAATAGACTTATTCTAGTTCCGCAAACCCTGGACCAACCATCTTCCAAAAGCTTCTTTTTTGCTTTCTTGAATTATGCAGCTAAACAGCGCAAGCTAATCCTCACTGGAGGTTAAATTTGAAAACAGACAAGTTTGAGCGAAAGAAATACTTAGCAAGTTCATTATAGCATATATATATATATGGTCATTTTGATATTAAATCGACATCTGCATAGAGCAGGACATTTTAAAATCATAATTGCTGAATCAGAAAATTTAGTTAAGGAATCCCAGAATTGATTCCTCCTATGTATTCAAAATCCTTTTGATATTTTTGAGTGAAATGCTTCAGCAATATTTTGAATCTTGATGAGAATAAAACTCGTAAAACTATGTTTACGGAAATATCGTAAACAACAATAACATGAAACAATGATTATGGACTGAATCATAAACTTTATTCAAAACCGAACTCTTGATATTAATACTTATTTTGTTATCATATCAAATTAGATAACAATATGAACTTTGATGCTCACAACATCTCATTCTGAAGTCAACATCAATCATTTATACTAATACCACCTTTGATATTTAACAGCAACCTAAATATCCACATCAAGCAGAAACTGAATCAAAACTGTATTTCACCTTTAATTCAAAACTGAAACGGTTGATAAATCATTTAGTATATGATTGTCAAAAACAATATAATAATTTAGATTGAGATCTTTCACCGACGGACGTACTATCACCTGCTGATCAGCCCGTGTGATAGCACAAGGTCATGATTCATAGAAACATGTCCCCAAAATACGAGTACTCAAATAAAAAGGCAATATATCTGCCTGTGGCATAAATTGTGTCATAATATTTCATATAACACTTAGCAATAGCCCTCCGCTGGACCGTCCGCCCCGGTCACTTACACATTGATCCAATCTTAAAACCTTTTTTTGAAAAGGGGTCATAATAATTGATACCCAAAATAATTTTATTCCCCCATTTACTTGGGTAGGAATACTCGCAACCAAATCATCTTTCTCAAAATCCAAAACATTTATAAATCCAGTAATTTGATAAGTAAAATCACTTAGCTATTCTGAACATAGAATAGCAGAAGAGTACTTGCATAATAAACATTTAATTCAACGATATGTAAAACATTTATCGGAAGTTCAGTTTTTAGGACACATAGTCAGTAACGAAGGGATCAAAGTGGACCCGGCAAAGATCGAGGCAATTACGAATTGGGAGAGACCGAGAACACCCACTGAGGTAAGAAGTTTCTTGGGATTGGCAGGATATTATCGACGATTCGTTCAGAATTTCTCAAGGATTGCAACACCATTGACAAAGCTTACACGAAAGAATGAAAAGTTTATATGGAACGACAAGTGCGAAGAAAGTTTTCAGGAGTTGAAGCGGAGATTAATCACGGCACCTGTTTTGTCACTTCCAGACGATCAAGGGAATTTCGTAATTTATAGCAATGCTTCTCACAAAGGACTAGGATGTGTTTTAATGCAGCACGAAAAGGTGATTGCGTATGCGTCAAGGCAATTGAAACCACACGAACAAAAGTATCCTACTCATGATTTGGAGCTAGCAGCCATAGTTTTCGCTTTGAAGATTTAGAGACATTATATGTATGGAGAAAAGTGCAAGATTTTCACGGATCACAAAAGCTTAAAGTACATATTCACACAGAAGGAACTTAATATGAGGCAAAGGAGATGGTTAGAATTGATCAAGGGTTACAACTGCTCGATTAATTATCATCCCGGTAAGGCGAACGTTGTAGTAGACACGTTAAGTCAGAAGGAAAGGTTAAATGAGTTATCAGTACCTGAAGAGATATATAAGGAATTTCAAAAATTGGAATTGGAGATTGAGTTTGCAAGCCTGAGGAAGCGAAAGTGTACAGTATGACTTTCCAACCGGAGTTATTGGAGAAAATAAAGAAATGTTAGAAAGATGTAATGGATCAAGATTTAAATCGTTTGGTAGGTGAAGAATTATGTACGCAAAAGGATGATCAAGGTATTCTGAGGTTTTCATCTAGAATTTGGATTCCACCGGTGACGGAGTTAAAGAATGAAATTTTACAAGAGGCACATAGTTCAAGATATTCCATCCACCCAGGGAGTACCAAAATGTACAGGGATTTAAAGGAGAATTATTGGTGGCCAGATATGAAGAGGGAAATTGCGGAATGGGTTAGCAAATGTTATACCAGTCAGAGAGTTAAAGCAGAGCATCAGAGACCAAGTGGATTGTTACAGCCATTGGAGATTCCAGACTGGAAGTGGGAATATATTACCATGGATTTCATAGTTAGATTACCAAGGACAAGGGCTAATCATGATGCCATTTGGGTTATAGTGGATAGACTTACCAAGTCAGCTCATTTTCTGCCTATAAATTAAAGATTTTCATTCGACAAGTTGGTCCATATGTACCTGAAGGAAATTATAGTTCGTCATGGAGTTCCTGTGTCTATTGTATCTGATCGAGATCCAAGGTTTAATTCAAGATTTTGGAAGAGTTTTCAAGAATATTTGGGAACAAGACTGAATATGAGTACGGCCTATCACCCCCAGACGGATGGCCAAAGTGAAAGGACGATCCAGACAATCGAGACATGTTGCGTGTTTGTGCTATTGATTTTAAAGGAAGTTGGGACGAGCATTTATCTCTGGTAGAGTTTGCTTATAAGAACAGTTATCACGCCAGTATTGGGATGCCACCCTATGAAGCCCTTTATGGATGCAAACGCAGATCTCCAGTGCATTGGGACGAAGTAGGAGAACGCAAAATACTTGGACCTGAATTAATGCAGCAAACAAAGGAAGTTGTTGAAGTAATCCAGAAGAGATTAATAGCCGCACAAGATCGTCAGAGGAAATATGCGGACCAGTCAAGGAAAGACATGGAATTTGAAGAAGGAAGCTTAGTATTACTAAAAGTATCACCATGGAAAGGACTAACGAGGTTTGGAAAGAAAGGGAAGCTAAGCCCAAGATATGTCGGACCTTTTGAGATCCTAAAGCGCGTTGGCAAAGTAGCTTACGAGTTGGCGTTACCACCGCACATGGAGCACCTTCACAATGTTTTTCATGTATCGATGCTCAAGAAATATAATCCAGACTCCAGGCATGTAATAGAATATGAGCCAATAGAGCTTCAGGCAGATTTATCATATGTAGAGAGTCCGATAGAGATTCTAGAAGAAAGAGAGAAAGTATTGAGAAATAAAGTGGTAAAGTTAGTAAGAGTATTGTGGAGAAACCCAAAGGTTGAAGAGTCAACCTGGGAGTTAGAAAGTGATATGAGAGAAAAGTATCCTCATTTATTTTCTTAGGAGATTCTGAGGACAGGATCCTTTTAAGGGGGGAAGGATGTAATATCCGGGATATATCGTTTAATTATTTTTGCTATTAAATAATTATTATCTGTGTTCAGTATCTATTTTGTGAATTAATTGTTAAGTGTTATCTGTGTTTGGATATTTAAAAATAATATTAATTGAGTATTTTAATTTTTATATGTCCAAAATAAAATATAGATAATTGTCATATCTTCCAAATTATTTTTATGTTGATTTATGGATTTATAAGGATCATATGAAATTTATAAAATCTTTTTCCGAGCATTTAAAAGCTATTTTATAAAAACGGGAACCAACCGACGTCATCCGTTGTTACATTTTTGGAACCCGAAACTCTTCCGAGAACTCCTTCATAACCTAATTGTAATATTCCGAGCATATTCCATGTTCGGAGCCAGAATTGGCCAACCGAACCCTGTTTGTTACCCCGAAATTGATCCAACGGCCCGTTTTAATTCTGAAAAATGTTTTAAAAATCATTTTAAATACCAGAAAGCTTATTTATGACCCGAAATGTCTTTATAAATGATATGTCATTGATTATGTGACATATTATGTGTTATATGTGATATGTTGGTTGACTGTCGGTTTATATATTCGATGTTTACTGTTTATTGCGTAACTTTCAATCCGTTAATCAGATTTGGATGAAACGAAGGGTAGATAGAAGTATGTGTTGAATAAAATCCTATGAGTTAAATATTGATGGATGCTTATGATATGTGAGCAGAAGAGGCAAGACGTAGGAAAGGGAAACGGGTAGTTGAGGAGTAAGACGGTTGAGATTGGAAGCGAGTGCAGTATAGTAAGCTAATACCAGGCAAGTGTTCTGAACTTTCTCGAGATATTGTCGTGATTGATATTCCTATTTTATATTGCAAGTGCTTTGAAGCACTGTACCCTAAACCTTGATTCCAGTTATTGATCTTGAGCCATAACCTGATTCTTTCTAGACCATTGATAGTTGTATACCCAAACACGAACCTCAAGTATACGATACTGCTCCACAAATACATAAAAACTAAATATTAAACACTGAACCAGATTGCTTACACATTCAAATCTTTGTATTTTATGCTTTGAAAGACCAAATCCTTGAAACCCTGAAACATTGATTCATTGTTATCAAATTCTTTCATTACCTAGCACCCAAACTTTGAAAATACTCTTTTGATCCTTATGCAGATTAAAACCATTTCATTATAGAACATCAAATATTGTTAATGATTCTGGTTATTGTTTATTATTGTTTATTCTGTTATTATGTTAGAATTGGATTGTTTTATAAAATTGTGGACCAGATTCGTGGTCAGACCATATAATGGTCAAGTTAGGCCAATGTGTGCCTTGGATCCAGTAGTTAGAGCAGTGATGTATGCTTTGCTCGGGGTTAGTGCGTGACTGATCAGCAGCCTAACCTTGGTTTTTAACATGAAAATATAATATCCAATTCTAAATCATAATCCATTGTTCACTTGATATCATAACCATGTTCACCTGATGATAATTATTCTCAGTTTTGTCATTGTGACTTGCTGAGCTAGTTAGCTCATTTGTGCGATATTGTTTCTGTTCTTTTCCAGTTAAGAAGGAACCGGTTGGTACCGAGGATCCCCAGTCCAGCGCGAGAGCTAGGGGTTCAGGTTGACTGAGCTAAACTAGTAGGCTTCTTTTGGGATAATTTAAGTCTGTAAAAGTTTGTAATAATGTTTAATACTCAGTTTTGAGTTTGGAATAGTTGGGATTGGAACGTTTGTAAGATAATAGTGTGTTTGGCTTGTGTACATACTTTAACCTGTTACAGTCCGTGGTGGTTGGTAAGTAGGGTCACTGCATATTATTATTATCTTTATTATTGTTATAAGCAGGTTATAAATAAGGTGTGTGTGTGGACCCCAAACTTCTGACCCGGGTTTGGAGGGCGCCACAGGTTTGGTATCAGAGCTACATGTTATAAGTCACTGAAACAAGCCTAGGTTGACGAGAATGGGTAGAGGGTTAGGATTAGAAGTAAGGAATAGAAAGATAGAACGTCGATAGGTTGAGTGCTTGGTATATCAGGTATTAGTGTAATTCGCGTTATGGTTCGAGATTCTTATATTGTGATATGATTTCAGATAGCAACGATGGCCGACTCTTTTATTCCTGTATCAGCTGATCACTCAGAGCCTTCAGTTGGAGTGCCGTCTTCGGATCCACGTCCTGTTGTTCCACCAGTATTGGCTATACTACCTCCACCTGTGTTGCAGCCCGTACCACTGCAGGCTATTCCACCTCCAGGCATGAGGCCACTTGTCAGAGGACCCCCACCTGCTGTTTCAGGCTTTACCGGTCATTCAGTCACAGGAGTACCTTTCTAGTTCTCTTCCTACCCTGTCCCATATCATCAGTTTGAGGCTTGCCTTATGGAGCAGCGATTCCTTCAGGGTCAGATTCAGGAGTTACTACATATTATGCGTACCAGAGAGGTTGGGAGTGGTGAGAGGCGACTCAGAGAGAGGCTACAGGCATTTCGTAGGACAACTGCAGTGAGGATTGTTGAGGCTACACATGAGGACATCACCCCTGATTTCTTAGTAGAGTGGGCTAAGTGGGTTCTAGAAGAGCTTGAGGAGATTGGAGGTCCAGACTTGTCATGAGTCAGAGATTCAGAGATGGAGATGCTGAGCAGTGTTGTTATGGTTATGTAGTATGTACAGTAGTGTGTAGTGTGTATCAGTAGACTTTTGAGTTGTATTTATAGACTAGCTATGCTGACTAGTGAGTAGGTTGTTGTACCCTTTTTGCTTTTACTTCCGAAGCGTCTTTACGCTTGTACTACCTAAAATTTTGATCTATATATATCAGTACCTTTTTCCTTTCCAGCACTGTCATTTACTTTATTGCACCTGTTTTACCTTACCTTATTTATTGCACCAGTTATACCCCTGTGATACCATGTACCCTGTTTTCCATAACTGTTTATATTCTGTAAGGAAGCATGCAATTTACTTACTTACAACTGTTTTCAAAAAGAGATATTTATGTTTTGCAAAACTGTTCTTTTATGCAAAAGATTGATTCAAAAGCTAAATAAGTTGATTGATTCTTTACAGAAAAATGCCTCCCAGAAGAAATACCCGCACCAACACCCAGAATGAAGAAACCAACAACAACAACAATAACAACCAAGATGATACAAATCCAAATGTGAACCCAGGACCCATGGACCCAGCAATAGCCCATATTCTTCAAATCTTGGCCCAACAAACAGTTCACCTGGCACAACAACAACAAAGACAGACCAACCCCCAGGTAACTTTTAAAACTTTTCAGGCAGTAAACCCACCAGAATTCAAGGGTTCCTTAGAGCCAATTGAAGTAAATGTTTGGTTAAAGGAAATAGAGAAGGCATTTTCCTTAGTGAAAGTAAAGGAAGAACAGAAGGTTGAGTTTGCAAGTTACTATCTGAAGAATGAGGCCACCTATTGGTGGGAGATGGTGAAGACATTGGAAGGTACAGATGTTATTACTTGGGAAAGGTTTAAGGAATTGTTTTTAGAAAAGTATTTTCCTCAGTTTGTTCAGGATCAAATGGAGCTGAAGTTTTTAGAATTAAAGCAAGGGAACATGTCGGTAACAGATTATAAGGGTAAGTTTGAGGAATTGTCAAGGTATGTACCGTCGTATGTGGATACTGACAGGAAGAAGGCTAAAAGATTCCAGCAAGGTTTGAAACCATGGATCAGAGGGAAGGTAACCATTTTTGAATTGGATACCTATGCAGGAGTGGTACAGAAGGCTATGATCGCAGAGACAGAGAGTCAGATGTTCCAGAAGGAAAAGGAAAGCAAGAAAAGGAAACTTGAAGGGAATGAAGGCCAGTCACAACCAGGGAAGTTTCCAAGTCTTAAGAAAGGCAAGTTTCAGTTAGGGAGAAATTGTAATTTCAGGAGACAAAATGCAGGAGACGGAGGCCAGAGCAACCGTCCAGTTAATACGAATCAGCCGAATCAGTTGAGACTAACTTTTCCGGATTATCAAGTATGTGGGAAGAAGCATGGGGGAGTTTGTAATAAGTTGAATGTGGTATGTTTCAAATGCAACCAGAAAGGGCACTATTCGAGGGAGTGCCGAAATCAGCCAGCAAGAGAGCCAGCAAATAAGGATCAGCCTATTTAGGAATCCAGCAGTAAAGGTTCCAGCCATTGGATTTACGTGCTTTAAATATGGGAAGCCAGGACATATGGCCAAGGATTGCAAGACACCAACCCCAGTCAATAATGCATTGAGGATTATGGGATCTACCCAACAGTGAATGAGACTCCAAGGGCTAGAGTTTTTGATATGTCTGTGAAGGATGCTATCCAGGATACAGATGTTGTGGCAGGTACGCTTAATGTGAATTCTTTATGTGCCAAAGTGTTAATAGATTCGGGAGTAACCCGATCTTTTGTTTCACAAGATTTTGTTAGTAAGTTAAATTGTCCAGTTGAGTGTTTAAATGAAATAATGACTGTGGAATTAGCAAATCAAGAACGTGTATCTGTTAATCAAATTTGTGGGAATTGTGAGATTGAGGTTTCTGGTAGTAAGTTTTGTGTAGATTTGATATCATTTAAGTTAGGAGAATTTGACGTTATATTAGGATGGATTGGTTATCTAAGCATGATGCCCAAATAGATTGTCGAAATAAGAAGGTAATGGTGAAGATGCCAGACGAAAGAATAGTAACGTTCAAGGGTCAGAAACAAGTAAAGAAGTTCTTAACGATGATTCAAGATAAGAAGTTACTACGATAAGGATGTGAGCATTTCGTTGCATATGTGATTGACAGAAGTCAAGAACCAACACAACTTGAAGATATTCCAGTTGTGAATGAATTTCCAGACGTGTTTCCCGACGAGTTACCAGGACTTCCTCCAGATAGAGAAATTGAATTTGCGATCGACTTAGCACCTGGAACAGAACCAGTATCCAAGGCCCCGTACAAAATGGCGCCTGTTTAGATGAAAGAGCTAGCGAAGCAATTGCAGGAGTTGTTAGAGAAAGGAGTAATCAGACCCAGCGTATCCCCGTGGAGAGCCCCGGTATTATTTGTCAAGAAGAAAGATGGAAGCATGAGACTGTGTATCGACTATAGGGAGCTCAACAAGCTTACAATCAAGAATAAGTATCCGTTACCCAGAATTGACGATCTGTTTGACCAGTTGAAGGGAGCCAAGTACTTCTCCAAAATTGATTTAAGATCGGGATATCATCAACTAAAGATCAAACCAGAAGATATACCAAAGACAGCTTTCAGAACAAGGTATGGACATTACGAGTTTTTTGTGATGTCTTTTGGATTGACCAATGCCCCGGCAGCGTTTATGGACCTGATGAACAGAATTTTCAAGGAGTATTTGGATAAGTTTGTTATTGTGTTTATACACGATATTTTAATTTATTCAAAGACGGAAGAGAATCATGCAGAACATTTGAGGACAGCTTTGGAGATTTTAAGGAAAAAGAAGTTATATGCTAAATTCTCGAAGTGTGAGTTTTGGCTACAGGAAGTTCAGTTCTTAGGACACATAGTCAGTAACGAAGGGATCAAAGTGGACCCAGCAAAGATCGAGGAAATTACGAATTGGAAGAGACCGAGAACACCCACTGAGGTAAGAAGTTTCTTGGGATTGGCAGGATATTATCGACGATTCGTTCAGAATTTCTCAAGGATTACAACACCATTGACAAAGCTTACACGAAAGAATGAAAAGTTTATATGGAACGAAAAGTGCGAAGAAAGTTTTTAGGAGTTGAAGCGGAGATTAATCACGGCACCTATTTTGTCACTTCCAGACGATCAAGGGAATTTCGTAATTTATAGCGATGCTTCCCACAAAGGACTACGATGTGTTTTAATGCAGCATGAAAAGGTGATTGCGTATGCATCAAGGCAATTGAAACCACACGAACAAAAGTATCCTACTCATGATTTGGAGCTAGCAGCCATAGTTTTCGCTTTGAAGATTTGGAGACATTATCTGTATGGAGAAAAGTGCGAGATTTTCACGGATCACAAAAGCTTAAAGTACATATTCACACAGAAGGAACTTAATATGAGGCAAAGGAGATGGTTAGAATTGATCAAGGATTACAACTGCTCGATTAATTATCATCCCGGTAAGGCGAACATTGTAGCAGACGCGTTAAGTCAGAAGGAAAGGTTAAATGAGTTATCAGTACCTAAAGAGATATATAAGGAATTTCAGAAATTGGAATTGGTGATTAGAGTTTGCTAGCCTGAGGAAGCGAAAGTGTACAATATGACTTTCCAACCGGAGTTATTGGAGAAAATAAAGAAATGTCAGAAAGATGTAATTGATCAAGATTTAAATCGTTTGGTAGGTGAAGAATTATGTACACAAAAGGATGATCAAGGTATTCTGAGGTTTTCATCTAGAATTTGGATTCCATCGGTGACGGAGTTAAAGAATGAAATTTTACAAGAGGCACATAGTTCAAGATATTCCATCCACCCAGGGAGTACCAAAATGTACAGGGATTTAAAGGAGAATTATTGGTGGCCAGATATGAAGAGGGAAATTGCGGAATGGGTTAGCAAATGTTATACCAGTCAGAGAGTTAAAGCAGAGCATCAGAGACCAAGTGGATTATTACAGCCATTGGAGATTCCAGAGTGGAAGTGGGAACATATTACCATGGATTTCATAGTTGGATTACCAAGGACAAGGGCTAATCATGATGCCATTTGGGTTATAGTGGATAGACTTACCAAGTCAGCTCATTTTCTGCCTATAAATGAAAGATTTTCGCTCGACAAGTTGGTCCATATGTACCTGAAGGAAATTGTAGTTCGTCATGGAGTTCCTGTGTCTATTGTATCTGATCGAGATCCAAGGTTTAATTCAAGATTTTGGAAGAGTTTTCAAGAATGTTTGGGAACAAGACTGAATATGAGTACGGCCTATCACCCCCAGACGGATGGCCAAAGTGAAAGAACGATCCAGATAATTGAGGACATGTTGCGTGTTTGTGCTATTGATTTTAAAGGAAGTTGGGACGAGCATTTACCTCTGGTAGAGTTTGCTTATAACAAGAGTTATCACGCCAGTATTGGGATGCCACCCTATGAAGCCCTTTATAGACGCAAATGCAGATCTCCAGTGCATTGGGACGAAGTAGGAGAACGCAAAATACTTGGACCTGAATTAATGCAGCAAACAAAGGAAGTTATTGAAGTAATCCAGAAGATATTAATAGCCGCACAAGATCGTCAGAGGAAATATGCAGACCAGTCAAGGAAAGACATGGAATTTGAAGAAGGAAGCTTAGTATTACTGAAAGTATCACCATGGAAAGGACTAACGAGGTTTGGAAAGAAAGGGAAGCTAAGCCCAAGATATGTCGGACCTTTTGAGATCCTAAAGCGCGTTGGCAAAGTAGCTTACGAGTTGGCGTTACCACCCCACATGGAGCACCTTCACAATGTTTTTCATGTATCGATGCTCAAGAAATATAATCCAGACTCTAGGCATGTAATAGAATATGAGCCAATAGAGCTTCAGGCAGATTTATCATATGTAGAGAGTCCGATAGAGATTCTAGAAGAAAGAGAGAAAGTATTGAGAAATAAAGTGGTAAAGTTAGTAAGAGTATTGTGGAGAAACCCAAAGGTTAAAGAGTCAACCTGGGAGTTAGAAAGTGATATGAGAGAAAAGTATCCTCATTTATTTTCTTAGGAGATTCTGAGGACAGGATCCTTTTAAGGGGGGAATGATGTAATATCCGGGATATATCGTTTAATTATTTTTGCTATTAAATAATTATTATCTGTGTTCAATATCTATTTTGTGAATTAATTGTTAAGTGTTATCTGTGTTTGGATATTTAAAAATAATATTAATTGAGTATTTTAATTTTTATATGTCCAAAATAAAATATAGATAATTGTCATATCTTCCAAATTATTTTTATGCTGATTTATGGATTTATAAGGATCATATGAAATTTATAAAATCTTTTTCCGAGCATTTAAAATATATTTTATAAAAACGGGAACCAACCGACGTCATCCGTTGTTACGTTTTTGGAACCCGAAACTCTTCCGAGAACTCCTTCCTAACCCAAATTGTAATATTCCGAGCATATTCCATGTTTCGACTTTTTTGATCTGGCGTACGGTTTGTTCTGCGCGGGTCCCGGCGCAACATTTTCGATACAATATTCGTTTAGGTAAATCAATAAAACCCGTATTTTCGATAAACGGGAGCTTTTTATTAAACTATCCCAATTATCACCTCGTAGTACGTGTAACCAGGCGCTGAGACCAAGACCGCATTACAAATTGTACTGGTTTGGATAATTATCCTGAAAACCGATATCGTTTGGATCAGTTTTTATAAATAAACGTACCGTTTTATATCCGGAATGATCCAACGGGATACTAATTTTCCGTAATTATAAATAGCCTTTTACCGTATTTTATTTCGTATCAAAATCATTTACAGACAGATAATTATATAATTTTCAGAGAAAAACCCTAATTTCATAAACTGTTCTAAGAATCAAACAAGCTTTTGGAGGTGTTATTGAATTCAGTTTGGAAAGCTCGAGTAACCAATCTGAAGGTCTTGAAGAGCTCTACCAGATTTTGTAATCCATACACCTGTAGAAATCAAGGTTATTTTTCTATAATTTTATTTATTTTCGAATTAATTTTAGTAAAAATATGATTTTTTGTTCGGATGATTGTTTGTATGATTTGATGATTGCATGTTGTAGAGCTTGTTTTCCTGATGATTTTGATATATTACACGTCTGATTTGGAGTTCAATAACATGTTCAAATTTGAGTTTGATTTTCGAATTTTAAAATTAGGGTTTATAACCCGTATGAATGTTTTCAATTGAAATTTGGGGGTTTTTGATTTAGGAGTTATAAGCTGTTGATTTATAGTGGATTGTGTTCCTTATGAAATTTGCAATCGATTGGTATATAGCTCGTTAACAGAGGATTAGTGAATCGAAGGGAGTTGTATTTTGAAGTTTTTCGATGTACGCCGGAAACCGGCGATGTTCTTGGCTAATTTCCGGCCAAGTCTGGGGTTATTTGAATGATTTGATTGCATGAACAGATTCCTGATGTTGTGTAGTTTAATTCTGAAGCTTGTGGAGGTGGGACGGTGCCGGAGACGAGTTCTCCGGTGAACCCGTCATTTTCCGGCGACTAAACTGCAAAATTGCAGTTTAGTCCTTGTACTTTTGGAGATGATGAAGTTAGGTCCCTGAACTTTCCAGAATTTGCAAAAATAGGATTCCTGTTTTAAAAATATTTAAAAATCATATTTCCTATATATTTTTATTATAAAAATTCGATTTTAATTTCTGAAAATTCTAAAAATTATTATTTTAATTCTGAAAATTATTTTTAATTCAAAAATAAATCTGAATTAATTAATTAATTAATTTCAGTTAATTTTTAATTGATTAATTGGTCAATTAATTCGAAAATTAATTGATTAATTGATTTAATTAATTATTAATTGATTTTAGTTAATTATTTAATTAGATTTAATTATTTAAAAATGATTTAAAAATTCCAAAAAAATAGTTTCGAGCTTTAAAATATTATTCTAAATTATTTCCAAGGCTCGATAATTATTATAAAATTATTTCGGAGCCAGAATTGGCCAACCGAACCCTGTTTGTTACCCCGAAATTGATCCAACGGCCCGTTTTAATTCCGAAAAATATTTTAAAAATCATTTTAAATACCAGAAAGCCTATTTATGACCCGAAATGTCTTTATAAATGATATGTCATTGATTATGTGACGTATTATGTGTTATTTGTGATATGTTGGTTGACTGTCGGTTTATATATTCGATATTTATTGTTTATTGCGTAACTTTCAATCCTATGAGTTAAATATTAATCGGATTTGGATGAAACGAAGGGTAGATAGAAGTATGTGTTGAATAAAATCCTATGAGTTAAATATTGATGGATGCTTATGATATGTGAGCAGAAGAGGCAAGACGTAGGAAAGGGAAACGGGTAGTTGAGGAGTAAGACGGTTGAGATTGGAAGCGAGTGCAGTATAGTAAGCTGATACCAGGCAAGTGTTCTGAACTTACTCGAGATATTGTCGTGATTGATATTCCTGTTTTATATTGCAAGTGCTTTGAAGCACTGTACCCTAAACCTTGATTCCAGTTATTGATCTTGAGCCATAACCTGATTCTTGAGCCCAAACACGAACCTCAAGTATACGATACTACTCCACAAATACATTCAAACTAAATATTAAACACTGAACCAGATTGCTTACACATTCAAATCTTTGTATTTTATGCTTTGAAAGACCAAATTCTTGAAACCCTGAAACATTGATTCATTGTTATCAAATTCTTTCATTACCTGGCACCCAAACTTTGAAAATACTCTTTTGATCCTTATGCAGATTAAACCCATTTCATTATGGAACATCAAATATTGTTAATGATTCTGTTTATTGTTTATTATTGTTTATTTTGTTATTATGTTAGAATTGGATTGTTTTATAAAATTATGGACCAGATTCGTGGTCAGGCCATATAATTGTCAAGTTAGGCCAATGTGTGCCTTGGATCCAGTAGTTAGAGCAGTGTTGTGTGCTTTGCTCGGGCTTAGTGCGTGACTGATCAGCAGCCTAACCTTGGTTTTTAACATGAAAATATAATATCCAATTCAAAATCATAATCCATTGTTCACTTGATATCATAACCATGTTCACCTGATGATCATTATTCTCAGTTTTGTCATTGTGACTTGCTGAGCTAGTTAGCTCATTTGTGCGATATTGTTTCTGTTCTTTTCCAGTTAAGAAGGAACCGGTTGGTACCGAGGATCGCCAGTCCAGCGTGAGAGCTAGGGGTTCAGGTTGATTGAGCTGAGCTAGTAGGCTTCTTTTGGGATAATTTAAGTCTGTAAAAGTTTGTAATAATGTTTAATACTCAGTTTTGAGTTTGGAATAGTTGGGATTGGAACGTTTATAATATAATAGTGTGTTTGGCTTGTGTACATACTTTAACCTGTTGCGGTCCGTGGTGGTTGGTAAGTAGGGTCACTGCATATTATTATTATCTTTATTATTGTTATAAGCAGGTTATAAATAAGGTGTGTGTGTGGACCCCAAACTTCTGACCCGGGTTTGGAGGGCGCCACAGGGATAGGGTAACTTTTGCTTTCCAATCCCGAGTGCCCTCGCTTTTCAAACCTTACTAAGCTTGACTAGTTTGACTCTCATGAGAATTCTATAACTCCATTTTATTTGCTATACTTCACGTATTCATGTATCGTATCTACACAAAATAAAAGATACTAATTCAGTAGCTTATGTAAAACTCGACATTCAACTCTAAACGTCTAACTTAATCTACCCATTTCACTTTAACAGATTGAATCTTACATTTATCATGTAACCACATTGTCCTATCACGTATACATATAATTGTTAGTCCCTTAACAATATAGCAAGAATTACAGAAGGGGGGTTGAATGGAATTCTTGAACTTTTTCTTGAAATAAAAATGTTCAACTCGATTATAGATATATTTGTTTTGATTAGCACAATGCGTGTTAGATATATTTGATAATGTCATGGCTAATATGTTTTATGTTTAGCTTTCAGATCTTACGTGAACAGGATAAATCAGTACTTAACTGTTGATCAGTACTTATACTGGAAGTCAGGACTTAAGGATATCAGTACTTATATTATCAGGAGATAATCATCAGAAGATAGATATCAGAACTTAAGTGCTGAAGGACAATCAGATAAGGACAGTAGCTGATTAAAGGAAAGAAGATTGAGATAAACATAAGAAGAGATATGCATGAAGAAGGAATTACGTGAAGAATGGAATACTTGGAAGAAAAGATATCTGATTGATATATTTTAGGAAGCAGAATTATATTCCATATCAATTAGCGATTATCTTGTAACTGTGTAGTATATAAACACAGACATAGGGTTTACACTATAAGTGTTATCATTATTAGAAAAGATTATTCATTGTAACCCTAGCAGCTCTCGTGATATTTGTTCATCACTGAGAGGTAACAGTTCCATACTGTAACAGAGTTTATTGTTTCAATAAAGTTTGTTTTCTGTTACTTAAGTTCTTAAAGTTCGATTTGAGTGTACTATACACTCTATTCACCCCCTCTACAGTGTGTGTGTGTGACCTAACAATTGGTATCAGAGCCTATCTGTTAACTTACATACAGTTAAAGATCCAAACAGAATCATGTCGGACACAGAAACTCCAACTAAGCCTACCACAACTGAGGAACCACCAAAGACACAAATTCAGAGTCGGTATGAGACCATCAGAGTCCCCATACTGAGACCATCTGAATATCCCATATGGAAGGTAAGGATGACCATGTTCCTAGAAGCAATAGATCCAGAATACCTGGATAGAATCAAGGAAGGTCCTCACAAACCAACCAAACTCGCTGTTGCAGTTGCAGGTGAAGCAGCAATGACCGTACCAAAGGAGAAGAGTGATTATACTGCTGAAGACATAGCATCAATTGCTAAGGATGCTAAGGTACGACACTTACTGCATAGTGCCATTGATAATGTAATGTCAAACAGGGTAATCAACTGCAAGACTGCTAAGGAGATATGGGATGCTCTGGAAACAAGGTGTCAGGGAACTGACTCAATTAAGAAGAACAGGAAGACAATACTCACTCAAGAGTATGAACACTTTGACTCAAAGACTAATGAGTCATTGAATGATTTATATGATAGATTTGTCAAACTTTTGAATGATTTGTCATTGGTTGATAAAGAGTATGATCTTGAAGATTCAAACCTTAAGTTCCTGTTAGCTTTTCCTGAATGCTGGGATTTGAAGGCAACGACAATAAGAGACAACTACAATCTTGATGAAACAACTCTTGACGAAATCTATGGAATGCTCAAGACTCATGAGCTGGAGATGGAACAAAGAAGCAAGAGGAAAGGAGGAAAGTCAAGGACAGTTGCTCTTAAGGCTGAAGAAGAATTCCCCAAAGAAGCTTCCTCAAAGAAAGACAAGGGTAAAGCTCTTTTCATAAAGTCTGATACTGAGTCATCAAGTTCTGAGAGTGATGATGACTCAGATTCTGAAAGCTTGCCTGAGACTGATGTTGATGAGGAGATGATGAAGCTGTATGCTCTTATGGTGAAAGGAATCACCAAGATTGCATACAGGAAGTTCAGGAAGGGAAAGAAGTTTTCCAGAAAAAACATAAGTTCTGATAAGAAGAATTTCAGAAGATCTGAAGGCAGAGGAGGAAAGTCTGACAGAGGAGATTACACCAATGTTAAATGCTATAACTGTGGTGAGAAAGGCCACATATCTCCTTACTGCAAGAAGGTAAAGGGTGACAGAGGCAAGGCTCTTGTCACAAAGCAGAAAAGCTGGACAGACACTTCAGACTCTGAAAGTGAGGAGAATTATGCATTGATGGCAAATGCTGATAAAGAAAGTGCTGAGAGCAGTTCTGAAGCTGCTGAAACAAAGGTACCTCAGACTACTTATGCTTTTCATACTGATGATATTAATGAGTTGAGAAGATATCTTAAAACCATGTTTATCAGCTATAGAGACCAAACTTTAACATGTGAAAGATTAACTTCTGAAAATCTTGCATTTAAGAAAAGGAATGATTTCTTAGAAAAAGAGTTAATCATGTTCCATCAAACTCAGAAGGATAGAGATGATGCTTTTTATGTAAGGGATGAAGTGCTAAAAATGAATGAATCTCTAAAAACTGAGTTAGAAAAGGAAAGAGAGATAATCAGGACTTGGACTAACTCCGGCAGAACAACTCAAAATTTGCTAAGTAGTGAAAATTGGAAAGAGGGCTTAGGTTATGGAGAGAATAAGAATGATAAAGGAACTGAAGAAATTAAGCCTGTTGTTAAGCAAAAGCCAAAGTTAAAACCTGTTAAGTTTGTAACTGTAAAGTCTGATAATGAGAAATCAGAAGTTAAAGAGGAATTAACTTCTGACAAACTAAAACAGGAAAAGACAGCTGAAGTAAACATAGGCTTAATGACAAAGAAGCAGCTTAAGCATAAGCTGAAAGATGTCAAGAATGCAAACAAGGTAAAATCACCTAGGAAAAATAGGAATGGAAAGGAAGGTGTGAATAAAAGCAATGATTATAAACCTGTTCCTGATGCTCCTAGGAAAACATGTCATAACTGTGGAAGTTCTAACCATCTGGCCTCTTTTTGTAGGAAAAATAAGAATATTAACTCCTTACCTTCAAAATCAGGAGTTAAGAGTCAGTTTGTTAGATACAAACCACAAAATCCTTGTTTTCATTGTGGTAGTTTATGGCATTCCATTTATACTTGTAAGGAATATCATAGTTTGTACTATGATTATTATCAAATAAAACCTTCTTTGAAGAAAGTTTCCATTGTTCCTTCTAGTGTAAATTCTGATTCAAAGTCTGATAATGTAAATTCTGATAAGAAAAATGTTAACATAAACTCTGATGCTAAATCCGCTGCAAATGTTAACAAACTTAATAAGGCCAAAGGATCCAAGCAAGTCTGGGTCCTTAAAACTAATAATTAGTGGTCTTTGTGATTGCAGGGCAACAGGAAAAATATTCTAGTTCTGGACAGTGGATGTTCAGGACATATGACTGGAAATAAGGCCCTGCTATCAGACTTTGTGGAGAAAGCTGGCCCAAGTGTTTCTTATGGAGATGGCAACATTGGAAAAACATTGGGATATGGCAATATCAATCTTGGAAATGTCATAATTAAATAAGTAGCTCTGGTCTCAGGACTTAAACACAACCTACTGAGTATAAGTCAAATCTGTGACAGAGGTTATCATGTTGATTTCTTTGAAGAACACTGTGAAGTTGTGAGTAAATCTAAAGGCAAAGTTGTTCTGAAAGGATACAGATGTGGTAACATTTATGAAGCTAAGCTTTCAACAAGTACTGATGGCTCTGCAATCTGTCTGTTAAGTAGAGCATCAATTGAAGAAAGCTGGAATTGGCATAAGAAACTCTCTCATTTAAATTACAACAATATAAATGAACTGGTCAAGAAAGATCTTGTGAGAGGATTGCCAAACACAGTATTTGCTCCTGATGGTCTTTGTGATTCATGTCAGAAAGCCAAACAAAGAAAATCTTCATTCAAGAGCAAGACTGATTCATCAATTCTTGAGCCTTATCATCTTATTCATGTTGATTTATTTGGTCCAGTAAATGTCATGTCTATTGCAAAAAAGAAGTATGTGTTGGTCATAGTGGATGAGTTCACCAGATACACATGGGTGTATTTCTTGCACACAAAAAGTGAAACTGCATCTATCTTGATTGATCATGTCAAACAGCTGGATAAAATGGTCAAAGATTCTGTGAAAATTTTAAGGAGTGATAATGGCACTGAGTTCAAGAATTTGATAATGGAAGAGTTCTGCAAAAGCCATGGAATAAAGCAGGAATTTTCTGCTCCTGGAACTCCACAGCAAAATAGAGTTGTTGAAAGGAAGAATAGAACTCGCATTGAAGCTGCACGTACAATGCTTGAAGAAGCAAAGCTTCCAACCTATTTCTGGGCTGAAGCTGTGCAGACTGCTTGTTTTACTCAAAATGCAACACTCATTAACAAGCATGGAAAAACACCATATGAGATGGTGAAGAAAAAGGAGCCAAATCTGAAATATTTTCATGTATTTGGATGCAAGTGTTTTGTTCTCAAGACTCATCCTGAACAGCTATCAAAGTTTGATCTAAAAGCTGATGAAGGAATCTTTGTTGGATATCCACTTTCCACAAAAGCCTTCAGAGTCTATAATTTGAGAACAAAAGTGGTCATGGAATCTATCAATGTCTCTTTTGATGACAAGAAGATCACTGGTCTTAAAGATTTCGTTGACCATGATCAGCTGAGATTTGAAAATGAAGACTCATATTCTGATACTGAAAATCCTGACAGTCTAAGTCCTGATACTGCAAACTCTGATGGATTACACTCTGATGTTATTGAAACTATGGTGACTACGTTAAAGGAAGATGCACCTATGCAGGGGGAGCATACTCAAGATCCTACCACATCTCAAGAAACATCCGAACATGCATATGGCTCTTCAAGTTCTGATTCGTCAAGTTCTGATAAGCCAAGTTCTGATAGTGCTGAAAATCTAAATACTGAAGAATCCAACTCAGAGAGCATAGTTTCAGGGGGAGCATCAGAAAATGAAAATGAAGATAACATGGATCATGGGGGAGCATCCAGTTCTAGAGAAAACCTTCCATCTGCAAGGAAGTGGACAAAATCACATACGCCTGATTTGATAATTGGAAATCCTGATGCAGGTGTCAGAACTAGAACAGGTACTTCAAATGAGTGTCTTTACAATTCTTTTCTCTCTCAGACTGAGCCAAAGAAAGTGGAAGAAGCTCTTTAAGATACTGATTGGGTGCAAGCAATGCAGGAAGAGTTGAATGAATTTGAAAGAAACAAAGTCTGGACCCTAGTACCAAGACCAAAGAATAGATCTGGTACAAAGTGGGTATTCAGATACAAAACTGACAGTGATGGCATAATTACAAGGAATAAGGCAAGGCTGGTTGCAAAAGGATATTCTCAACAGGAGGGAATTGATTATGATGAAACATTTGCACCAGTTGCTAGGTTAGAAGCCATAAGGATATTTTTGGCTTATGCTGCTCACAAAAAGTTTACTGTCTTTCAAATGGATGTGAAAAGTGCTTTGCTCAATGGAGAATTGGAGGAAGAGGTATATGTTGAACAACCTCCAGGTTTTGTAGATACCAAACATCCAGACTATGTCTACAGACTTGACAAAGCACTTTATGGACTTAAGCAAGCTCCTAGAGCATGGTATGAGACTTTAGCTCAGTTTCTTCTGAAAAGTGGATTCAATAGAGGGAAACTAGACAAAACACTGTTCTACCTCAACCATGGAAAGGACTTACTTCTGGTCCAGATTTATGTTGATGATATCATTTTTGGATCTACAAATGACAAACTTTGCAAGAAGTTTGCCAAACTAATGCAGTCAAGATATCAGATGAGTATGATGGGGGAACTTAGCTATTTTCTGGGCCTTCAAGTCAAGCAGAATGAGGAAGGCACTTTTATTTTTCAAACCAAGTACACCAGAAACCTGCTAAAGAAATTTGGAATGCAAGATTGTTCAAGTGCATCCACTCCAATGGCCACTGCAACAAAACTGGATAAGGATACCGGTAAATCAGTAGATATTACTGACTACAGAGGTATGATTGGCTCTCTACTCTATCTAACTGCTAGTAGACCTGATATCATGTATGCTACCTGTCTTTGTGCAAGATTTCAAGCAGATCCAAGAGAACCTCACTTAACAGCTGTAAAAAGAATCTTTAAATATCTTAAAGGGACAGCTGCTCTGGGATTATGGTATCCTAGAGAATCAGATTTTAAACTAATAGGTTACTCAGATGCAGATTTTGCAGGTTGCATAATTGACTGGGAAAAGCACAAGTGGAAGCTTCCAATTTCTTGGAGGCTGATTGGTTTCTTGGTACAGCAAGAAATAAAAGTCAATTTCCACATCAACTGCAGAAGCAGAGTATATTGCTGCAGGAAGCTGTTGTGCACAGATTCTTTGGATGAAGAATCAGTTACTGGATTATGGGTTAACATATTTCAAAATCCCTATTTACTGTGATAATCAAAGTGCTATTGCTATGACAGGTAATCCAGTTCAACACTCAATGACAAAGCACATCAGCATCAGGTACCACTTCATCAGGGAACATGTGGATGAAGGTACAATGGAATTGCATTTTGTTCCCACAGATCAACAGTTGGCAGATATCTTCACAAAACCATTATGTGAAGCTACTTTTACAAGATTGGTAAATGAACTTGGAATGGTTTCAGGTTCTTTCTCTAAATCTGCTTAGACTTGTTCTGTGTTATCAGACTTTATGCTCAGTATTTACAGAATTAATCTCATTGTGTATTCTGTGCTTAATTGATAAATGTCTTTAAGTACTGACTGTTGTCTGATATATGTTTCTAAACTCTGATAAGTGATATGTCTGTTCTAGTACCTATTCAATCCTATGAGGATAACTGTGCTAGATACTGACCTAGTAGTCTTCAATAAACAAATGATTCCATGGAAGAAGTAATTATTTCAGTGGAAATCTTATGACACTAGCAAATTCTGATAACTGAGCTTAGTTAAGTTCACTTTGTATATCTTATTACTAAGTCACAAATTAGAATAATGCTACTCATCTGTTAAGTTCTGATACTAGTAAAACTGCTGAATGTACTAAGTGCTGATAGACCTCTCTTATCAAAAAAAAAAGCAAAAAGATCAAAGATTAAAATCAGGTACTCCTTTGAGATCTAGAGTAAAAATGTGGAAGGGACGACCCAAGTGCATTGCTGGTATTAAGTAAATATGCATCAGAAAAGCTAAATATTTTCTTGGTGACTTTTCACACTCTATGATTACTGGAGAAATACTCTGAAAATAGCATAAATTCTGATAAACAGTCGTGACTCACTTACACTGAGAAGCCACTGTAAAATAGAATTTCAAAAGATGCATAAAATTAGCACAAAACAGTTGAGGTGGACTCAAGCATAAACTCATTCTTCAGTAGGTCTCAGGACAATGACAGATCTTTAGCAAAATTTTAGTTATGCCTTATTTCTAAGATGTACTGAAGTGAATCAGACTTTACTCTTTGTCTGTTTTTAGCTTAATGCACACACTAATCACTCCATCTGAATGATGAAAATTTCTGTGGTGGTCTATGTTATTTTAGATAAACAGTCATTGTGTCATTATTCCACAAATTCTGAGGACAAGTTCTACGTTACACATTCTGATGATTAAGTTCTGACGTCCATAACTCAGAACTTGTATGAGTATTTACTAAGATGGGCATTCCTTTTTCGAGTTAAGAAATTATGTTCTGATGACTGTTAAGTTCTGGTATAGGTCTAAGTTCTGACTTCTCAGTCTAATCCTTTACTTGGCTTATCTGTGAATAAAATTTGATAACAGTCTCAGTTCGAACTAGAATATGTTGAAGTGGAAGATTAATAGTCACTATGATTAGGATTAATGGTATTTGTCCTTGAACAGTCCACTGTTTCTTGTGTCTTGTGCGGTCTAGACCATGATTTCTCTTTCCAATGACTGTTATTCTTTTTCAAAGTCTAGGGAGACGAGGTAGAATTAATTCTACCTGTCAGCATTAAATATCTTTGCGTCTCTTGGTATTCTCTTGCCTATATAAGCAACCACTTCACATCAGTCTTTCCATCATATTCTTCTCACACACTTATCCTCCTTCTTCTATCAAAAACATAATGGTTCGATACAACATGTTTTTGAACAACCAAACCTTCACAATGGAACTAAGTTGTGCCGACTGGCAGCAGGAGTGGCATGTAACAGCCATTCCTGAGGAGATCTGGGATTCTGTCCCACAGGAGGTGCTAACTCACCTCCTATTCTTTTATATGGATTACCATCGCCATCTGGAGTGATTGGAGGAGGAAAGGCGGGAAGCTATCCGTCAGCAAGAGCGAATCATATGACTCGCCATCTTGTTTGTCGAAGATAGGAAGAGGAAGATGACTTAATCTCGTCTTCTTCCTGTTCTTCTTCATCATCAACTTTGTCAGGTTTCTTAGCTAGGACTAAAGCTGTTAACGTAAGGATTAGGAGCTTAGGGAAAATCTTGTATAAGTACTGATGTAATTTCCATTTCATAAATGTATTGTCTTGATATATTAATGAAAGTTGTTTTTACTTCAAGATTTTGTCTCTGAGTTATTTTATCTTCTGTTGATAAATCCTGATTGATATTCTGATGACCATTTAAATTTTGTTTTTATTTAAGTTCTGATTCTCTGTCAGCACTTATTCATCGAAATTATCTCGGTCATTTTTAACATGATTTATTTTCAGAATATTAATGTTGCAGTGAAAAATAATTCAATCAGTGCTAACGGTTTAAATTTTGAATTAAAACTATTTCTCTTGATTAATGGAACGGTTTTTCCTTGAAACAAGGCAACTGGGTAAGTAATCATTCCTGTTTTCTCGAGCCCAGTAACTATCCGTTATTACTGCATGTCTGACAGGTGTCCAACGGTAATATTTTTTTGTATAAGTACAGCAGAGAGAAGATTTCTATAATCTTTTTTTTAATTTCTTCATCTTTTATCTCTCTTCTTACTTTTACTCTCCTTCACTTTACTTTTTCCGTTGTTTTCATATAGATATTATATTAAACACCTATCAGGCATACTTAATTCTCAATTTTTTCACATGGCACCAAAGGATTTAATCATTGATGGAGCTAAGTTTGTTCCAAACAACTATGCTGTAATTCTTGATCATGCTGAAGCTCCATCTGAATTGCACTTTGTGCAAGATCTTCTTGCACATAGTGAGGTTGGGTACGCCTTAACTCAGCCTGAATTATTTTCAAGTCAACAAGTTCTGAGGTTCTGGAGGATTGGCGTTTTTGATGATGGTGGTAACCGTGGAACTCCCAGTATTATCTTCCAAGTGGGTGATTCATCTTTTGTAGTCACTCCTGGTACAGTACGCAGGGCTTTACATCTTCCAGAGGATTGTACTTTCTCAGTTCCAGAGGACTCAGCCCTTCGGGAGTTAATGGCTGAATTGGGATATGAAAAGAGTCTGACGAAACTTGGACAGTTGAAACGGGCTAATATCAGAAGAGAATGGAGTTTCTTCTTTGATTGCATCACCAAAGCCTTTGGGAACAAATGTTCAAATTTTGATGCTATCCCAATTCTGAGTCAGCACATAGGGTATGCTATTATCCATCAAACTCATTTTGATTTTGCAACTGGAATTATTGGTTTTATTGGGGATAGGATGACAGAGGATCGAGATGTTGTTTATTTTGTTAGATTCTGTCAACTTATTTACACTTACTGTACTGATGAACCTCATTTAGTCAGCACTCAAACCCCACATTTTAAGGTTGCAAAAAGGTACTTTAATGATCTGGTAAATGCTAATACTAAGAAGAAAATGGTTAGACCATTACAGATTCCTAAGTCTGTAAAACAGATCCTGGTAAATGCTGATCCTGATACCTATAGATCTGTTTACTCTGATGTCCAACCACCTCCAACCATCCAAAATCCATCAACCTCAGTACCTACCTCTCATTCTACTCAACCTACCCTCAGAACTTATCTCAAATCCTATCTCTCCACTTCACAGACTGCTCAACCTTCTTCTTCAGCACCTACTGTGAAGTCTCCATCCTCTAAGCCAAAGTGAACAAAAACTGTTCCTCAAACACCTCAAAAGAGGAGGAGATTTACTTTGAGAGATGAATCAGATTCTGAGGAACAGATTCCTTCTTCAGAACCTGTGGTGATTGAAGCTGAGAAAGCAACTTCTCAGAAGGATTCTGAAATTGGGGGTTCTAGGCTTCTCAAGAGGCTTAGACGTATGATAATTCCTGAAACTCCCAAGGAATCCAAATCAACAAGGAAGTACAAGAAACAGAGGGCACAAAGGCCAGTTTCAGATGATGAGGAGGAAGCAGCTAAGGAAGGGGATCAGGAATCTCTGATCTCACAAGGCAAGGAATTTGCTCCAGTCACTTCTTCTCCATCCACTCCATCTCAGGAAGCTGTATCTGACAAGGCTAACTCCCCATCTGTGTCTCTTGTTGATCCAGGCACAAGTGCTGAAATTGATATTCAGAACTTGGTTGTGCCTGCAATTCTTTTCTTAGAAGCTCCAACATCAAATAATCCTTCCACAACACCTGTTACTGATGCTGTTCAAACTCCAGAGTTATCAACAACACCTTCTCTGCATCAAGATGTTGATGATCAGATTTTAGGTGAGCATCAGGATATGGCTGTTGATCAGAACTTAGTCTCAGATCAGCAATTAGAGGATGCTGAAGCCTCCATTGCTACTCACACTGTTATCTTATCAGAAGATACTGATTCTTTAAGTTCTGATGCTGCAAATGTTGGAGATACTGGTGAAGCTGCTACAACTGTAGATGCTGATGAAGCAGGTCCTTTAGGACATACTCCTCCACCGACTCTTCCTAAGTCTGAACTGGTAAAGGAGTTTGTTATCAGGGATGCACCAGTGCCTTGGAGTGAAACTCCTGCAGGTCAGGAGTGGACTAAGGAATGGAACTCAGTTTCATGTGTTCCAAATGCTTTACATCTTGCTGAGCACCTGACTAAAGCTGATGAAATGTTAAATTCTGATGATTTTAAAACCCAGCTTAGAGTCACTGCATTGAGTACTAAACATCTACAAGGTCTTCATTCCAATACTCATGCCGAGCTACACAAGATTCAGGAGAACTTTATCAAACAAGAACAAGTTTGGAAAATTGATAAGAAAAAGTTCTTCCAACCTACCATTGACAGGGTTGCTTATATTGAGAAAACTCAAGAGAAACAACAAGCTCAGATTGATCAAATTCTGACAAATCAAGCTTCTCAGCAATCACAACTTACTGAAATCCAGACCTCAGTGGAACTACTTCTCTCTATTTTATTACCTGCTGATGCCAAAAAGGGGGAGAAGGTAATTAAGTCCAAATGCACAACCAACAAGACACTGCAAGGAAAGGATGATGGAAAAGATGACCAAGGAACCTCTGGAATGGGTAGTGGTCATAGTCAAGGTAGAAGGTTTACATCAAGACAAGCTAGTCACAGAACAAGTTCTGATACTGGGAAAAGAATAAGTTCTGCTGCTGGTAAAAGGATAAGTTATGATGAACTTCTAGATCTTGATGAGGAAATGTCAAGACAGTTATTTCTTCAAAAAAATCCAGGGATGGACTTGGAAAGTTTAAAGGAAGAAGAAGCCAGACTTAAATCAGAGAAAGTCATATCTAAATCTGAAGCTTCTGGTAAAAAGTTACTTCCAAAACCTAAAGGCATTGTGATCAAAGAAAGGACACATACTGAAGCAACTTTGGCTAGATCACAACCACAGATAGATACAAGATCCAAAGGTAAAGAAAAGGTTGGTGAACCTATCAAGCCTTATGTACCTCCTGAGGAAGAAGAAATTACTGATAGAAAAGATGATCTTGCTCTGACTACAAGAAAAGTTCTTAAAACAACCTCTGACATGGCTCAAGTTGTTCAGAGTCAAGAAATTGTAAGTTCTGATATTCAGAAGAAGCAAGTAACCTCTGACAGTGCTCAAGTTAACTTGATATCAGAAAATAGATCAAAGACACTCCTACCAGGATTCACTAAAGCAAAACAGACTCAATCTTTGAAGACTACTGCAAGTGGTTTTAAAGCAAGAGTAGTTACTGGAAAGGAAGCTAGAGATAAAACTGGATTGGGAAGTGCTGATGAAAGAAGAGTACACAACACTACCAATGATCCAAATTCCTTGAGTGAACCAGGTATTGGAGCAACTTCTGAGAGATTGAATCAACTGGAATCTGTACAGATGGTTTACCATACCTACTTGAAAGAATACATCATGTTGTATTTCATGACAGATGGTAGGGTTTATCATATAAGACAAAATGCCATTCCTTTGAAGTATTTTGAAGAATTGGAGCATGTACTTTTCTTACTTCAAGTGGATTACAGAATAACAGAGACTGCTGCAAACTACTTAAAAGAACAGATTCAGAGACAGAAAAGGCTTTATTCTGTTAAGTCTGACAGCAGATATGTTCCAAAGTACAGAGATCACAATGGTGATATTGTTGATATGAAGCCTAATACTGCACAGATCAGAACGTATCTTGGTATTAAGGGACTTGAATTCAATCTTGAGTCAGAAAAGGCTTATGTCATAAGACTAGATCAGGAGTTAAGAATAGCAAAGATTAATGATCTCAGAGCTGCAATCTTTCAAACTGGTGAAGATACTGCAGAGCTTAAAGGTGTTAAAAGGAGAATGATTGATGAACTAAGATATGCTGAGAAATGTTTGTTGAAGAACTATCTCAGAACAACTCCTGACATTAGAGAGATCAGAAAATGAAGAAGCCAAGTCGAAGATCTACAACTGCTTAAATTCTGATATTTATACAGATTGAAGTTGTTATCAGAAGTTGAAATTGGTAAAAACTTTAAGGACTGTAAGTTGTAGTTATCTAGTCTATTTCTCATACATTTGTACTTAATGTTTTTGACATCATCAAATATCTGTTAAACTTGTATATTTTGTTAATTTACAAGTTGGGGGAGATTGTTAGATATATTTGATAATGTCATGGCTAATATGTTTTATGTTTAGCTTTCAGATCTTACGTGAACAGGATAAATCAGTACTTAACTGTTGATCAGTACTTATACTGGAAGTCAAGACTTAAGGATATCAGTACTTATATTATCAGGAGATAATCATCAGAAGATAGATATCAGAACTTAAGTGCTGAAGGACAATCAGATAAGGACAGTAGCTGATTAAAGGAAAGAAGATTGAGATAAACATAAAAAGAGATATGCATGAAGAAGGAATTCCGTGAAGAATGGAATACTTGGAAGAAAAGATATCTGATTGATATATTTTAGGAAGCAGAATTATATTCCATATCAATTAGCGATTATCTTGTAACTGTGTAGTATATAAACACAGACATAGGGTTTACACTATAAGTGTTATCATTATTAGAAAAGATTATTCATTGTAACCCTAGCAGCTCTCGTGATATTTGTTCATCACTGAGAGGTAACAGTTCCATACTGTAACAGAGTTTATTGTTTCAATAAAGTTTGTTTTCTGTTACTTAAGTTCTTAAAGTTCGATTTGAGTGTACTATACACTGTATTCACCCCCTCTACAGTGTGTGTGTGTGACCTAACAATGCGGAATATAAACTTTAATGAATCAAAACAAGAGTAATTAAAAACAAGAGTCTTTAAAAACTTTCTGGCGGATTTAAACAATTCCACCAGAGATATATTTAATATATCGAGAGGACTCTGTGTGCAGAAATGCTCACAGCTGCTTATATAAAATAGAACTACTAAGAACACAGGAAATGCTAAAGATAGTGCTTACAAAGATTTCTCTGTGTTTGTTTCTTAGCTCTCTTAGTTATTTTTCTATTTGCTACTCTCTTGGTTTATATATTACCAAGATTACAAAGTCAAAAGAACTGAATAAATATAAAATCTAACAGTCTTGATCTTGCTGCTTTTCGTCCTCTATTACCCAGTTAATGGGCTTCCACAGTGTGTTTGTATCCAACTCGACGGCTGTGTGTCAGCTTTCATTGTTCAACTGATGTTTGAATCTTGATATGATCATCCGTCGACTGCTATTTTAAACATCCGTTGAAAGTCATTTGATCATCCGTCGAAGCTTTGTTAAGCATCCGTTGATAGCTATTTTGGCACTTGACTTCATTTTACTTATACAGAATAACAAGACATTGCTTATGTACAGTTAATCAACCTATTCTGCATATCTAGTTAAAGTCAACATGACTTATATACTACTACAGATTCTATACAAAGGTGCATACAACACTGTGCTACAAACTTATTATTACATAAGCTACTCACTCGATGGATAATAAGTTACTCATCCGTCGGGACCAAAACGAGTTATCCGTCGAGACTATAATTCTTATCCGTCGAGTGCTACATTATTTCACTAAGTAAAATTTACTTAGATGTTTTGTTTAGGTAATCATCAAGTACACAACATATTCACAACAATCTCCCCCAATTTATGTCTACTGGAATTGTAGCCATAAATTAAGAGATACTTGATGATAACAAAACATCCTAAACATATATCTTTAAAGATAAGTAGATAAAACTGAGAGTGCTTCAATTTAAACAGGATATACAAGGTTTGGCTCACAGTCAGTTCAAGATGCTCCTCTAGCCTGAGCAGATTTTTCTAGTTTCTTGAAGGTCTGGATCTTCTTCCAAGCTTTCTGTTGTTTTCTTCAATTTGATTCTGGAGCTGTCTGTGGAATTCTATTTCATCAGATTCTGAGAGATCTAACATTTCTTGCATTTCCAAGAGAGTCTCATTGCTAGAGATACTCAATTGGTCTTCTAATCTGAAGAATCTTCTCACACCCTTGTCATCCATGAATTCCATCAGCCAGTAGGGCCTTAGATGCACTCTTCTCCCTGTGTATGGGATGTTAAGAGTTTTGGGTAGTGCATCTTTGGCTCTAACACTCCTTAGCTCTTCAATCTTCTTCAATACTAATCTTCTTGCAGTTACATTAAACCCAAAGTTTTTCTTGAAGGATGAATAGACTTTGATCAACACAGCTTAGCTTTCTTGAAGTATCCTGTGAAGAGGCCACTGAATCTCTCTTCCTCCTTTGTACTTGAATACCAACCTTTCAGGTAGGTTTCTGTATGCATCAATTGCCCTTACCTCATCCAGCTCCTCCAGATAAAGGTTTAGGTCTGAGAATTCTTTGATGTCACACAAGTACAAGTAGTCTCCCTTGTTGATCTTGAGTTGAGCTTTGACTACTGCCTTGGATTTGAGAGGTGACAGCTTCACTTTCTTGACTGCCCTTGATTTTGTCCTTCTTGGCTTGGTGAGAATTGGCAAGTTGAAGTCAGGAATTGGTAATATATCCCACTCTATTGGATCATCCTTTGGCACAATAGGCTCTCCATGTATGTTCCTGTAGGGGTCCACCACCCTTATGTCTTCAAATACCACAGAGGGCTTTGATGCTTGAGTTTCAGCTTTAGTGGATTCCATTGGAAATTGATCTTCCAATTCCTTGTTAACAATATCCAACTTTCTATTTGTTCTTTTAGCCAGTTCTTTCTTTCTTGGAGATTTCTTCTGTTCTTCAATCTTCTTCTTTGATTCAGTAGCTTGAGTTGGTTGAGAGGGAATTTGTTGAGAAGAGTTCACAGCCTGTAGCTTGGTCAAGATAGCAAACTGTTCTTTCTTTTGTTTAGACTTCTTTGCATCTAGAGCAGCTTGCCTCTTTTCCTGCTTCAATCTGACTTTTTCTTCTTCCTTTGCATGAGCAAATTGTGGATGTCCAGCTACCACACAAATTTCCTTCCCATTTCTGAATATCTTTACAATTCTCTTTCTTGAGGCTGAATCAGCTGGATCTTTGTAGAGGAGAATAGATTTTGACAGAAGCTTCTTTTCATCAGGCTTGGGTGTCTCATACACAGTATCCATAGGGTTCTTCAAAGATGACTTTGGATAGTTTGCCCTTGGTTTAAGAATTATCTCAGCCTTTTTAGTCTTGATGCAGGAAGATTGTCCTTTCGCCAGATAGTTCATGCTCATCTCATTCACATTGATTGGCTTGACATGAGAGTGATGGATGGCTGACTGATCTGGTTCCTTGACTAATTGAAACTTTTTCTGTATTTCCTTATCAATCTTTTTCCAGTTGATCAGAGTCAACTCTTCTTTATCAGCATCTTTCAAATTTGTTGCTGCTGCATTTATAAGATCTATACCATCTGCAACTGGTGGCTTGGAGATAGTAATTGAAGGTACAATTACTTTGCTGATTTGAACTAAAATATTATCCCCCTCAGTTGGTCCTTTCTCCCCCTTACTTGATTCTCTCTCCCCCTTTTTGTTATCATCAAGTGGAGGAGTTAGGCCTTGTGCTTTAGCCAGTTGCAAGAGAAGATTTGTCTGAGTCTGTTGATTTTGAAGAAGTAGAGCCACTGAATTCTCAATAACTTGAACTCTGGTCTCCAGCTTGGCTATCTTCTTGTCAGAATCTGATTCTCTTCTCAACCTTAGTAATAGATCATGCATGGTACCATATGGCATTATTGAATCCAGCTTCTCAGAGTTGTATGTCTTTAAGTCAGCTATCTCCTTTTTCAATTCATCCACACTGATATTCTGTCTTGAGTGTTGGATCTTCATTAAGTGCAAAGAGTCTAGATGAGCTTTAAGAACAGCCTTGGTACCAGCATCTGAAGCTTCCTAAAGGGCTTGCTGAATAGCTGTTACTTGTTTTACCAAAGACACCTCAAATTGTCCTGGTGTAAATTTCTTTGCCCATGCCCATTCAGGTAAACTTAAAGCAGAACTTGGGCCTTCAGCTCCCCCTAAGTTCATGCTACCATTCAAAGAACTAGAGTCATCATCATCAGAATTTACTCCAAATTCTTCAGATGGCTCTCCAGCTTGAGGAGGCATCCTGTTTACAGCAGCTTTATCTCTTTGAAGAGATTCTATGGTGTGCACTAAGTGCAGAGTCTGCTCTGCCTCCACATTGCCCTGAGCAGCCAACAGTTTATAGGCTGAAACAGGGTGAGTAAAAGTGTCAGCATCCAAGGAAATGTTATCAATTACAGCTTTGTAATGTTGCTGAAATTGTCTTTCCTTTTCAGCATCATCCACAATCATTGACTCACTAGCAATGGCTGGTTCCATCCTTATTTCTCTAGTACCTGCTTTTCTCTCATGTTCTCTCTTTTGTTGCATCAGGGTCTCACCCTGGCTCCCCACCCTCACACCCTCACCTTCACCTACTAAGGTGGGACTCCTCTCACTCACTTTTGCCAATCCTGAATGAATGGATTGCTGAGATTCACTCTTTTCCTCTCCTTTTGCCTGGGAGCAACCCAGCCTCTCACTCAATGCACTCTCCTCTCTCAGTCCTAAGAGTGATTGTATTACCACCAAATCTTCTGCACTTGAAATTATTAAAGTTTGAAGTTGTGCAGAGACACTCGACGGATAAGTGATATCCGTCGGGTGAGTGGTAAAGCTATCCGACGGATAACTGCTGTTAAGCTTATCCGTCGGGATACAATCACTACTCGACGGATGAGCAATATCCATCAAGAGAGTGGAAATGAATGAGGTGGGAAGAGAAACTATTGTTGACTCTGTGTTGATTGAAGTTATTTGAGGCACAGATGTCACAATAGAATCAGAAAAAATTGGCAAGTGAGCCAACAAATCATCTAAAAGATGATGCTCACTTGCACTGGATTTTGGCTTCCCCAACAGAGTTAAAGAAGGGGAATCAGGAATTGAAGTGTTTATCATGTCCACTTCCAGTGAGTTGGTTGGTGAGTATTGTGTTTCAGTGGCTTCTATAATGAGAGATTTTGGCTGTGACTCCACATTTATTGGAGCCACATCAATCTGAATTTGAGAAGGTGCAGGGACTGTGTCTTTAGCACCAGTTTGCACTAATTGTGTGCCCTGTGCATCCCCAGTTATTTTGGATTTCTTCTTTCTAGTGTAAGTTTGGTGTGAGCTTGTATCCTTAACCCTCTTGGCCTGTGCTCTTGGATGAGAGCTTTGTTCAATAGCCACATCCTTTTGGGAGGATGCAGCTAGAAGTGAGCTTCTGTCCTTTTTAAGTACTGCAGTTTGTTGGGAAACTGCAGTATGGCTAGGCTGGGATTCACTCATCTCTCCAACCTTATCCTTGGGGTTTCTTTGATGTTCACCCCTTCCCTCACCTATCTTACCCTCCTTCACACTCCCCTCTTTGGCTTTGGTAAATTTTTCAACTGGTACCTTTTGAGAGATACCAGAGGGGGTTTTCTTTGATTTGGATTTGGGAATTGCAGTTGTTTTGGCAGCTTTGGCAGGCAACTGTTTGGTCATTTTCACAGTTGCCATAGCTATGCCTGAAGTCAAAGAAATAGAAGAGATTGGAATAGTTGATGGTATGGATAAACTTACCTTACTTACCTGAGGTGTCAGCATTACAGGAAAATAGAACATTGGCACATCCTTGTGATGGTTGGCTCTGTTCAAGTCTGCAATGATTCTTCTCTCTTGAACCCAACAAGCTAATTTGTTGTTTGGGTTCTCAAGTTCAATCTCTTGACAAAGATGGTTAGCCAAAAGCATAAAAAATCTAGCATAGTAAATATTCTTTCCTCTTTTGGCTAAGTCACCTAATTTAAAACCTAACTCATACACAACAAGGTCACTGAAATTATAATATTTGTCTGTAACTAGCATGTATGGCATGTTAAGTATGGAAATGTTCACAGAATCAAAATTACTGATTTTTCCAGAAAAGACTTTAGTTACTACATCACACAAGTAACTCCATTCATTCCTAAGACCTAGTCTTCTAATTTCACTTCGTTTTGCAGTAGGAAGTGCATAATGAATGGAATTAAGCATATTGACAATATCAGTGTCAGTGTGTGGTGCAGTTACATTATCATCAGGAATCTTGAAACATGCTTTTATTACATCACTATTGATACAGAAATCATTACCTTTGATGGTCAGAGTGATGGTTTTGTCAGTAGAGTTGTAGATTGCTGTTGTCCACATTTCCTCAACAACTTCACAATAGATTGTGGGTGATTCCAGCATAGCAAAACTTAACTTGCAGTTCTTCATGAAGTCCATTATCTTATGATAGTCTTCAGATTGCTGAATCCCCTTATTGACCAAGGCAGTGAAGTTGTTCTTCTCATAGATGAACCCAGTCTATGACATGATCTTTACTACAGGTGCCATTGTTAGAGAAGAAAAGCTTGAAGAGAAAGAGGATTTTTGCTTGAGAGAGAATGAAATAACACAGTTGAATTTGAGAATGATAAAAGAAAATGATTAGAATGAAATAGGCTTTTATACTTTGCTCAGACTCAACGGATGAAAATAATAAAGAGAAGTAAATTACCCAATAGAAATTGCCTAAAACGACCGTTTTAAAATAAGCTTTAAAAATTCCACCCATTATCCGTCGTGTAATGCTTATAAACTGTAAGTATACTCGATGGATAATGTTCAGGGAATTAACGGTACAGATTTAGATACTTCGACGGATGAGGATAAAATCTTATCCGTCGAGCTTTAAAATATTCCAGAAAAGTAATTGATTTTTATTTACAATTTGTATATCGACGGATGACTCAACCCGATGGATAATGGTCATCCATCGAGATACAAATTTTGACTTAGCCAAAATTTCATCCAAGACTAAAAATCAACTAAATTTCTGGCTTCTTTTCAAATTGCTAGAATAATACAGATAAATTCAAGAGTAATTAAGCATACCTAACTCACTTACCAACCTAGAAAAGGTGGATTCATCCAGTGGCTTGGTAAAAATATCTGCAAGTTGCTTCTCACTTGGAACAAAATGTAACTCTACAATACCATTCATTACATGTTCCCTTATGAAATGGTACTTGATGTCTATATGCTTTGTCCTTGAATGTTGCACTGGATTTTCAGTGATGGCAATTGCACTTGTGTTGTCACAGAAAATAGGAATCCTTTCAACTTGTAAACCATAGTCTAGCAATTGATTTTTCATCCATAAAATCTGTGCACAGCAACTGCCAGCAGCAATATATTCAGCTTCAGCTGTGGAAGTAGAAACTGAATTTTGCTTTTTACTGAACCAGGACACAAGCTTGTCTCCTAAAAATTGACAGGTTCATGTTATGCTTTTTCTATCAATTCTGCAACCTGCATAATCTGCATCTGAATAACCAGTTAGATCAAAACCAGAATCTCTAGGATACCAAATGCCAAGGTTTGGTGTTCCTTTGAGATATCTGAAAATTCTTTTAATAGCTATCAAATGAGACTCTCTAGGATCAGCCTGAAATCTAGCACACAAACATGTAGCAAACATTATATCTGGCCTACTGGCTGTTAAGTACAGAAGTGAGCCAACCATGCCTCTATAACTTGAAATGTCTACAGACTTTTCAGTAGTGTTTAGTTCAAGCTTAGTTGCAGTGGCCATGGGAGTTTTTGCAGATGTGCAATCCATTAGATCAAACTTCTTTAAAAGATCAAAAATATATTTAGTTTGACTAATGAATATTCCATCACTAACTTGCTTAACTTGTAAACCAAGAAAGTAAGTTAGTTCTCCCATCATACTCATTTCATACTTGCTTTGCATCAGTTTGGCAAACTTTTTACAAAGTTTCTCATCTGTAGAGCCAAAAATAATATCATCTACATAAATTTGAACAAGTATGTTAGAGCCATTCACATTTCTGAAAAATAAAGTTTTATCTACGGTACCTCTTGTGAAGTGACTTTCCAAAAGGAACTTTGATAAAGTGTCATACCAGGCTCTAGGTACTTGCTTCAGTCCATAAAGTGCTTTCAGTAGATAATAGACATACTCTGGGAAATTTGGATCTTCAAAGCCAGGAGGTTGACTTACATACACTTCTTCCTCCAAATCTCCATTCAGAAAGGCACTTTTGACATCCATTTGATAGACTTTGAAATTGGCATGGGCTGCATAGGCTAAGAAGATTCTGATGGCTTCAAGTCTTGTAACAGGAGCAAATGTTTCATCAAAATCTATCCCTTCTTGCTGACAATAGCCTTTAGCAACCAATCTTGCTTTGTTCCTTACTACTATGCCATTTTCATCCATCTTGTTTCTGAATACCCATTTGGTGTCTATTGGATTCTTTCCTTTAGGCTTGGGTATCAGCTTCCATACTTTATTCCTTTCAAATTGGTTTAGCTCCTCTTGCATAGCTAAAATCCAATCAGGATCTAATAAGGCTTCTTCTACCTTCTTTAGTTCTTCCTTAGACAGGAAGCTGCTGTATAGACATTCTTCTTGAGTTGCTCTCCTGGTTTGAACTCTGGAAGAAACATCACCAATAATCAGTTCAAAGGGGTGATCTTTTGTCCATTTTCTTGGTTAAGGTAGATTAGCCCTAGATGAAGAGACCTCAATGTTGTCTTGATGTGTGATTGAGTTTTGATTGCTAGAAACTCCCCCTGAGTTTGTGGATCTTTGATTTGAGATTGGGGTGCTTTCTATGGGTGATCTGCCTTGACTTCCTGCTCCTTTTGATAACCCGACGGATGGTGAATTTTGAGTATCGACGGATGAGGCAGGTTGTCTTCCGACGGATAATACAGATTGCCTTCCGACGGATGAAGCATTATGTAACTCGACGGATGTTGAGTTTTGTGCTTCATTTGTAGCAGATTTGTCTACATTATCCTTAGACACTTTTTCTTGATCACTCTCATCATCACTTTCATCACTGACCATCTCAACATTGTCGAATTTGAGGCTCTCATGGTAATCTCCATCTTTTAGTCCTTCAATCTTTTTATCATCAAACACAACATGTATAGATTCAACAACAATGTTGGTTCTTAGATTGTAGACTCTATATGCTTTACCAACAGCATATCCAACAAAAATTCCTTCATCTGCTTTAGCATCAAACTTCCCATTTTGATCAGTTTGATTTCTCAGAATATAGCATTTACAGCCAAAGACATGAAGAAAGTTCAGAGTTGGCTTCTTGTTTTTGAATAATTGATAAGGTGTCTTGCAATTTGCTTGATTAATCAGAGAGATGTTCTGAGTGTAGCATGCAGTGTTGACAGCTTCAGCCCAGAAATATGTTGGTAATTTTGATTCTTCAAGCATTGTACTTGCAGCTTCAATAAGAGATCTATTCTTTCTTTCCACTACTCTATTTGGTTGTGGAGTCCTTGCTGCTGAAAACTCATGCAAGATCCCATTTTCCTCACAGAATGCTCTCATGACATAGTTCTTGAACTCAGTTCTATTGTCACTTCTGATTCTTCTAACTTTGAAATCAGGATGATTGTTAACTTGCCTTATATGATTGATGATGATTTCACTAGCTTCATCTTTGGACTTTAGGAAATAGGTCCAAGAGAACTTTGAGAAATCATCTACAATTACTAGGCAAAATCTTTTCTTTGAGATTGACAATACATTGACTGGTCCAAACAAATCCATGTGAAGCAGTTATAGAGGTTCTTCAATTGCTGAATCAAGTTTCTTCCTGAAAGATGCTTTAATTTGCTTCCCTTTTTGGCAGGCATCACACAGTCCATCCTTTGTAAACTCCACCAGAGGAATGCCTCTAACCAGCTCTTTCTTTACCAGCTCATTCATGGTCTTGAAGTTCAAATGGGATAGCTTCTTGTGCCATAGCCAACTTTCATCTTGACTTGCTTTACTGAGAAGACAAGTTACAGATTCTGCTTTAGTTGAGTTGAAGTCAGCTAGATACACATTTCCTCTTCTCACACCAGTGAGAACCACTTTGTTGTTTTGATTATTAATCACAACACAGGTTTCTTTGTTGAAGGTTACTGAGTTGCCTTTATCACAAAGCTGGCTGATACTCAACAGATTGTGTTTGAGACCATCCACTAAGGCAACCTCTTCAATGATGACATTGTCCTTTGAAATCAAGCCATATCCCACAGTATAACCTTTGCTGTCATCTCCAAAAGTGATACTTGGGTCAGCTCTCTCTTCAAACTCTGTGAGCAGGGTAGAATCACCAGTCATGTGTCTTGAACAACCACTATCCAAGTACCAAAGATTCCTTCTGTTTCCCTGCACACATCAAAATCAAATCAAGTTGATTTTGGTACCCAAGTTTCCTTGGGTCCTGCCTTGTTAGCTTTCTTCTTCTGTTTCTTAGGTCTTAACTGATTTGACTTAGGAATTTCAGATTCTTCCTTAGTCATTTGGGTTGGGCCTTTGAAACCACTAGATGCAACAGAATTATTATGCATGTTATGGCTAACAGGAAATGGCATGCTTGGTGCAAACATGTTATTCCAGTAAGGCATGCTAAATGGCATTTGAGGCATATTGTATGCAGCATAATATGGATTAGGTGCAAATGGCATGTTAGCAAACTGTGCATTCATGTTCTGTGTAGGCATAGCATTAACAGGCATAGGAGGCATGGCATTCATGTTAGAGAATTGAGGCTGAACAGACATGGGAGTAGGCATGGCAGATTTGCAATTATCAGACAAATGATTTACACTACCACATTTGACACAGATTTTTCTAGGAGCATATTTGTCAGGTGTGTAGTTATTATGTTTGTTAATCCCTACTTTACCATTCCTATTATTTTTCCTTTTAGTCTCTGTTTTTACCTCTATCTTCTCAAGTCTGTCACTCAACTGTTTGACAGTCATGTGACCAACATTAGCCTTCTTCCCTTTCTTGGCTTGACTTGACTCCCCTGAAACAAAGTTCTTGGAAACAGACCCATACTTTTCATTTAGCTTGGTTAATTTGGCTTTGCTAATGGGTTTGCTCACAGTCGACGGATTAGGATTTTTATCATTCGACGGATAACACATTTTGTTATCCGACGGATAGTCCTCATCATCCGTCGAGACATCTGTCAGCAATCCATCTACCAAAATAGGTTCTAGTTTCTCCTTATTCTTTTTCCAGGCTTCATCACAAAAGGACTCAATTCCTTGAACCTTGGTGATTTGAGCATGAACATCTCTGGATGTTTTCCATGCTTTAATCACCTCATATTCATGATCAAGCTGCTTCTTTAAAATTTCTTCCTTTTTCAAGGACTCAGTTAATTCCTCCTTAGCAATTCTACACTCAATTTTTAGTTTCTCAAACTCAACAATCTGAGACTCAAGCACATTATTCCTCTCACTCAAAAACAAGTTGTTTTCTTTGATTTTAGCATTTTCTTTAGTGAGGGACTTAAGTGTAACACGCAAATGATACAATTCTGTAGACATGTCATTTATTGCATCATTACACTCAGCTTTAGATAAATGTGCAAGGTTTGTAGTAATTACCTGATTGCTTGAGGAACTTGTCTCTGTTTCATCAGATTTGGCAATAAGGGCTAGATTGACATAGCTGACATCCTCATCTTCATCCAAACCATCAGCTGCCCATTCATTCTCTTGTGTAATAAAAGCCCTTTCCTTCTGTTTGAGTAGATCAAAGTATTTTTGCTTATAATCCACAGACTCAAATCTCTTCTTACTGGAATCTGACTTTCTACACTCATTTGCAAAATGCCCTGCCAAGCCACATTTAAAACACTTGAATTTTGACTTATCAACCATGTTTCTATTTAGCTTGGCAGCTCCAAAGTTCTTCTTGAACTTGAGCTTGGCAAATCTTTTTGAAAGGAATGCTAGGTGCTCATCAATGTCCTCCATGTCATCTTGACACAAAGAATCTTCACTTTCTGCAGCTAGCCCTTTACCTATGCTTTCACAGGCCTTTGAAGTTGATTCCACAGCTTCCATCTTCACTTCCTTCTCCTTTTCCAGTTCAGCCACTAGTGCAATGGATCCTCCTTTCTTCTTTCCTCTCTCCATTCTTTCATCCTGCTCTATTTCAAGCTCATAGGTCTTCAGAATGCCATACAGTCTCTCCAAAGTAAACTCCTTATAATCTTGAGAGTTTCTCAATGAGACTGTCATTGGTTTCCATTCCTTTGGAAGAGATCTGAGAAATTTCAGATTGGAGTCTTTAGTCTGATAGACTCTTCCATGCAATTTAAGAGCATTTAGTAGCTTTTGGAATCTACTAAAAATGTCAGTGAGTGACTCACTTTCTTCATTGTGAAAATGCTCATATTGCTGAATCAGGAGCTGCATTTTATTTTCTCTTACTTGCTCAGTACTATCACAGATTACCTGTATTGTGTCCCAAACTTCCTTGGCAGTCTTGCAGTTGATGATGTTATCAAACATATCTGCATCAACACCATTGAACAGAATGTTCATGGCCTTTTTATCTTTCCTGACTTGTTCAAGATCAGGTTCAGACCATTCATGCCTTGGCTTTGGAACAGATGGTTCATTTCCTGTTGCAGCTCTCATTGGAACATGAGGGCCTCTTTCTATGCAGTCCACATAGGCCTCATCTTCAGAAAGCATATGAAGATGCATCTTTACCTTCCAATGATGGTAATTATCTTTATCAAGAAAAGGAATCTTGACTCCAACATCTTTCTTGTTCATCTTGCTATATTGTTTTGATCTTTAAACTCTTTGTAGATTAAGAGCCCGCTCTGATACCAATTGTTAGTCCCTTAACAATATAGCAAGAATTACAGAAGGGGGGTTGAATGGAATTCTTGAACTTTTTCTTGAAATAAAAATGTTCAACTCGATTATAGATATATTTGTTTTGATTAGCACAATGCGGAATATAAACTTTAATGAATCAAAACAAGAGTAATTAAAAACAAGAGTCTTTAAAAACTTTCTGGGGGATTTAAACAATTCCACCAGAGATATATTTAATATATCGAGAGGACTCTGTGTGCAGAAATGCTCACAGCTGCTTATACAAAATAGAACTACTAAGAACACAGGAAATGCTAAAGATAGTGCTTACAAAGATTTCTCTGTGTTTGTTTCTTAGCTCTCTTAGTTATTTTTCTATTTGCTACTCTCTTGGTTTATATATTACCAAGATTACAAAGTCAAAAGAACTGAATAAATATAAAATCTAACAGTCTTGATCTTGCTGCTTTTCGTCCTCTATTACCCAGTTAATGGGCTTCCACAGTGTGTTTGTATCCAACTCGACGGCTGTGTGTCAGCTTTCACTGTTCAATTGATGTTTGAATCTTGATATGATCATCCGTCGACTGCTATTTTAAACATCCGTTGAAAGTCATTTGATCATCCGTCGAAGCTTTGTTAAGCATCCGTTGATAGCTATTTTGGCACTTGACTTCATTTCACTTATACAGAATTACAAGACATTGCTTATGTACAGTTAATCAACCTATTCTGCATATCTAGTTAAAGTCAACATGACTTATATACTACTACAGATTCTATACAAAGGTGCATACAACACTGTGCTACAAACTTATTATTACATAAGCTACTCACTCGATGGATAATAAGTTACTCATCCGTCGGGACCAAAATGAGTTATCCGTCGGGACTATAATTCTTATCCGTCGAGTGCTACATTATTTCACTAAGTAAAATTTACTTAGATGTTTTGTTTAGGTAATCATCAAGTACACAACATATTCACAACAATAATAATATTATAATAACTCATATTATTACCTTTACGAAGCCTATTTTATTACATAATCAGATAAGCACATAACCATGTAACATATAATCTCAGTCTCATTTACTTAGACTTGTATCTTTATCAATTTCGTGCTATCATAGATTCATACAAGCACATAATCATATTGTGATTATCACGTGAAATGCATGCTATTTAACTTACCTTTACAAAGTCTACTACTACAACATTGCTTTATACACATCTACTTTATAGTTAGCTCGATTACAAACAAATCGTTAAGTTCATATTACAATTACAATAGTATATTAGACTCCCTTTAATACTTATAATTCTACATAATAAATTTCATGACTCGTTCATCAACATATTAATCAATAATTCACAACCAATCAATCAACAATCCCAATTTTAACTACTTTGACAGAATAAACTATCCACGATTAATATATATACATGGATAAGCCATAAAACAACTAACCACGATAGCACACATCAATTTCACGAAAATCAACTATTACAGGGAATATTTCAAATTAAATTTATTAAAACATAGCATCATTTCCTGTAAACCTATAATTCCCCATACCAACAACTAAACCGAATCATTTGACGAAACATTGAACCATAAATAAATAACTAAACATAACATACATTTTTTTTTGACATGACCTTATCGTAAAATCATATATTCTTTAACCAACATTCAACATCTCAATTCTTATCGATTATATATTTCAAAATAATATGATATTCAACGATCCAACAAAACTGAATGAACTCATGTCATACACGGAATAAACATACCACAATGAATCGTTAAATCTCAAAACTCAACCAAATAACGAGCTAATCGCCAAAAACTTGAAACTAAAAATCTGAAAATTCAAGCCCATAATTCGATATTAAAAATACGAGAGGAGACAAAGTGTTTTGGAAGAAATTTCGGGCTCAAGAACATCACTGCCCACTCCACCGGCTCATCGAAGCTCACGGTCGGTGGTGGGATTAAACGAAGGGACCCAAAATGGATTCCCAATAACACTTGAACCCAATTAAAGATTTAAAACATAAAACACATATCAATTTCGTGCATAATCATCACAATCATAACAAAATTTGTAAATTTTGAATGAAACCCGAAATGGGTCAAATGAAATTTTGAACAAACACTAACATGCAAGTACGAGGGTTGTAGAGGAAGCAACAAGGAGCACAACCACGATATCAGATCGAAAAATGACCAAGAATCAAGGAAGAAATTGAAAAGGGAGAGAGAATATCAAGTTAGAGAGAGAGGAAGTATCGAGAGGCTTTTTCAGAGGTAATCAGCAGAGAAGAAGCTGCTGGGGTATAAATATGATGCCAGGGCATTTTGGTCATTTTGCAGATTTTTATTTTACATTAATTTCGTGCTAAAATGCTTAAAAACAAAATTAACAATTATAAAACTGTTCTGTAAAGGCTGAAAATGATATGAAGTATAATTTTAAAATGTAGAACACGAAATTAGATTTTTACCCATATTTTTAAAATATTTTTTGAGCATACGGTTTATTTATACGAATTTTACAAGATAATACTCAAAAATAGAAATAAAGCTCATAAATCATTTTAAAATAGTCCAACCTCAAAATAAATCCAACTATTATTTTTAAAATGTCTTTATGGGTATTCTAAAGATAATAAAATATATTTCATGATTCAATCATATATCGATAATTTAATAAAATATTTAAAGGTCCATTAAACCACATTTTTCACACAATAAATCATTAAAATATATAAAAAAATAATTTAACCACAAAGTCGCTCACATATGAATCTAATAACCCATAATCACATCTATCAATTAATAAAATCTCATACTCAACATTTTTTTCTATTTAATCCTTTATTTATAACTATTCTTTTATAATCACTGATCACACAAAAATTCAACTAATGACCCGACTTTAAACACTCTAACTCTAATAATCACTGAAGCACATAACACTCTTCATATCACATATCTTCACATAATTTTACTATAATCAAATCAACTCTTCTTTTTCTTTATTGCCACCAATTCCCTTTTTTATGTAAATGTCTTTTAAGGGCCGCGTCTCAGTTGACGGCCCATCATACTTGCCAACTCGAACATCAGTCACATATCACAATTCAAATCGGATACCGACTCGTCAAACTGGAATAATTTATTTTAAATATTTACTCACTAATTCACATAAATAGCACAAAATTCAAACAACTCATATGATATTTTCACTTAACACGTAACAAAATAGTCGTTATATACTATTATTAAATATTTTCACAATTCACCTGTTACAAGTGCGAACCTAGATAAAACCAAATATACTTTTAACGTGGATATAATACCCCCTCGATCCCTAAAATTTTAAAACAAACTCAACTGGCCGATATCGATAAAATGATTGGCTTTGAAATAACTTTTTAATAATACAGTTAAGTAAATATTTTCAAAAGTTAACAAGGATCGATACAACACTTAAAAATTAGCACATTACCATTTAATAACATAAATTCGTCAATCAGGAAAAAAAATCCACCATTTTACTTCTTTCAAATCAGAAAATCATATAAATATATTCAAATAATAATAATAATAATAATAATAATAATAATAATAACTCTGAAAAATACGGAATATCACAATTAAGTTTGGAATATTTTGAGAATTTTAAAATTTGTTCAAAGATTTTTGGGATTAATTCGACCCGCGCGTTGTTTCGTTTAATCGATAAATGCGGATACGAGTTGCATTTCAAAAATGGGTTAAAAATTATAAATTTTTTTTGTATATTATTAGTTTTAATTATTTTAGGAAATTTGAGATTTATTTGCAATTATTTCGATTTGTCTTATCCGCAAAACATATCGTTTAAATTAAGATTTTGGTGTCGGACGTAAATAAGAATCGAAAGAAACCAGATTATTGGTACAACCCTTATTTCCTTATCTTATCTCTACTGCCTCTCTCTCTTTCTGATCTCTTACAACTCTCCCTCTCGAATTCTCTCGATTCTTTTGACTCTCGCTCGGCGTATCTCAATCAATCTCTCTCGCCGTTTCACCCATTCCTTCTCATACTCCCTTCCCAGTTCCCGTTTACTTTCTTGTAACCGGCGAAGCCCCTTTTTCCGGTAGGTGGCTATTGTTCCGGCTGCATCTTCGTTACCATGTTCTGTTTGGTTTTTTCTTGGGTCTATATGTATATACATATCAATATATATTTGTGGATGTGTGCGTGTGTTTTGTGTTGCTTTTATCTCCGGTTGCTACCTGGGTTTTTTCCGGCATGGCAGCCAGCTGTCCCCTGTGCACGTGGCTGCGTGCCTCCGCGCGCATGTGTTCTGTGATTTGCTTCCTTGGTTTAACTGTTCTGTGGGAATTATATTTTATTAATTTAATTTATTAATTCTCTGCAGAAATTAATTGATTGCAATTCATGAAATAAAAAGATTTTGGTGCGGGAATTATAGTAATTAATCGGTAAAATTTACGAAGGATGTCCGATAATCGGAAACCCGTCGGCGATGAGCCTCGGAGAGCCAACGGTGGACGGTGATGAATAATTCTGAGTCCTACGAATAAAAAAATAAAATAAGATTAATAATAATAATAATAATAATAATTGGTTTGAATCGGTGGTTGGGATTTGTGAAATTGGATTGCGATTGTTGTTGTGGTTGTGGTTGTGGTTGTTGTAATTGATTGGGTTTGACGTCGAATTGTTCGACGAGATTGTCCGATAAATAAAGGAAGTGATGCCCGATTTCCGGGAAATCAAATTACGGAAACACGGGAGCCTATCTAATAATTATCGGGACGTCGAGCGAGTATATATAAATGCATACATATGTTTTATACAAAACCTGATTGTATGTTGTGGTGAAATATTTTGCCAAAACCATTAACCTTAATTTCGTAAAATGACGAGTATACGTATTTTTTGAAAATGAACCCTGAACCAACTTTCGAGAACGTTAACCCTAACTGATACGTGTATTACAATAATGTGTATGTTACGAGACGGGTTTTATTAACGTACGGGTAGATTGTTAGCGAGGATATGTCAAGCATAATCGAATGTCTAAATTAGAGTATTTCGACTCTGTAGGTTCTAGTCGGAAGGCCCAAGAGTTGACGTTGGACTAAAGATAGCCTAGTGGACAGTCGACGAGCTCAGTAAGGTTCCAATCGAAGAACCTGAGTGTTGAAGTCGGATCCAGGATAGTCTATTAGTTAGCTGATAAAGCCGAGCGTTCAAATTGGTTCAAGGTCAATAAGAGATAGTTGTAAAGCTCTGCAAGGCAAGTACCCCGGATCATATCTTTATGGTTCGGTAAAATATGAATAACTGTTAATTTAAATTACGTGCTGGAATAGAACAATTTAAGTTACGTATCCCTGGGTTTCAAATTATTTTGTTAACTTATGTTTTGGGGGGAAAAGTAACTTCTGAAAATGCCCATCTCTAAGTTTTGAATAAAATTAAAATGTTTTGGAAAGTGTGCTATGCTAGAATTGTTTTGAAAAGAGATAAGTAAGTGGTTTAGAAAACTGGATAAACTAGATCAGATAATTGGATGAGCGTGCGCAAGGGCCCGTAACGGCCAGGAAGATAGCGTAAAAGGCGAAGTGGTTGCGTACCCTATTTAAACCACTAGTCCAGCGTGACAGGGACCTAGCTAGTCTCTGAGTTCCAGATCAGCCTAATCAGGCGTCTTAGCAGGGATCATCCAATACATTTATGACGCCCTCCAAACCCGGGTCAGAAGTTTGGGGTTCATAATATACACACAATATATATACCTGCTTATGAAAGTAATATATGTAAAGACCCTAGTTACCATAACCGTGGATCGTAACAGGTTAAAGTATGAAAACAAGCCACAACCTTAACTTTTATTACATCGTACCAAATCCCAACTAGTTCTGCTTATAACTGATAATGATATCATTCTTACAATCTTACATAACTCATCTACATTATAAAGCTCCTGCTACCTCGGTCAATTTTATCCCGAAATCCTAGCTTGCACACTGGACTGGGAATCCTCGTTACCAATAATTTCCTTTTCAACTGTAAAGTAACATAAACAGATTTGCAAGAATGAGCTAACTAGCTCATCAAGTCATAATAGCATTAACAGAGGTTCAACAATGATCAATTGAAATGATTCATAAGAATCAAGTTTCTGGGTAAGAAATGAATAGAATTGGATATTCTTTTTATTTTTAAAAACCAAGGTTAGGCTGCTGATCAGTCACGCACTAACCCCGAGCAAGGCTCCCAGCTTTGCTCTATATACTGGATCCAAGGCATGTATTGGCCTAATATGACTACAAATCTGGTCTGACCACGAATCTGGTCCGCATTAATAAAACCATCCAATTCTAAAATAATCCATTATGATAACCATTGCAATTCAATAAAAACAGAATCATAATTAACATTGATAAAGCATTTATCTCAGAGCATAAAATATTTCACAGGTATCACCAGGGTGTATCAAGGTGTAAGTATGAAGAATGGTGTCCATCCTGATGAAGAATCAAGTATCAGAAGAACAATGGTTCAATGATAATACAGGGTATTGATCATTGATGTGATAGGGTATTCCAGGGTGTATAAGTTTTTGTATGCTCAAGAAATTCTGTTGAAATACTCGGTTTATGGTGTGTATGTATTTGTGGAGTAGTATTGTATGTGTATGGCTTAATATCTTGGAAATCAACTGTTGGTGGTTTACAAGAAATAAAGCTTATGGCTCAAGCTCAATGATACGATCAGGTTTCAAGGTTGAATAGTTTAAAGCTCTTGTAATATAAAACAAGATTTATTTTGAATACTAGCAACATGTTATGAGAAAGTTCAGAAATATTTGTAAAATATCTCGAAGAAAGGTTCAGAAGGACTTGCCTTATCACGGATGATTTCCATTTTTACTTGTACTCATCTAACAGTTTTACTTTTCACTCACTTTTCTTCTTTTCCTATGCCTTGCCTCTATTCGTCAATCACTTGCCTTCTCTTTCGACGCTTCAATTCTATTTACGGATCACTGACTTTCTTTTTCTATTCCTCGCTTCCTCTGCTAGACATCACAAGTATCTGTCAATACTCAATCTCATATCATTCTAATCGTCACATAGATGTCATAAGCTTTTATCTACCCTTCGTTCTACCCAAATTCGATTTACGGATTGAAGGTTACAGCAAAAACCGTCAAACAATAACCACATAGGCATATAACACATCAATCAGATAGCACATAGCATGCAAGATATTCGATTAAAATAATTTTTCAAAGAAGATTTGGGGTCAAAATGATTTTTCAGGTATTTAATACGAATTTTTTAAAAAAATTTCAGAATTAAAATGGGTCTCCGAATTATTTTATAATTAAATAATAGGGTTCGAACCCCCGAATCTGACTTTAAAATAATTTTATAAAAATTAGCGAGCTTTAAAAATAATTTAAAATAATATTTTAAAGCTCGAAACTATTTTTCGGAATTTTTAAATCCAATAATTAAATCTAATTAAATATTCAATTAAAATTATTAATAACTAATTAAATTAATTATTCAATTAATATTTAAATTAATTAACTAATTAAATAATTAATTATCAACTAAAAGTAATTAATTAACAAATTAAGATTTATTTTTAAACTAAAAATAATTTTTAGAAAATTAAATAATGAATTTTTGAATTTTTAAAAAAATAAAACTGAATTTCTGAAAATATTATAAAAATAATATATTTTCTAAAAAATAATAAAACAGAAATCCAGTTTTTGAATACTTTTAAAACTAAAGTACCAATTCTGCAGAACAGGGAAACTTCAAGGGGTCAAATTGTAATTTTGCCCCTGTCGTCTTCCCCGTTCAAACTCCAGTGGCCGGCCGCCATTAACGGCGGCCACCAAGCTTTTCCGGCGACTGAAAATTTGCCAAAAAATTGACCAAATTAACATGCAATCAACTGTATACTTCCAGGAACTCGAATGTGCAATCAAAATCGTCAACAAACCAACGAATCGGCCGGAATCCTCGCCTGAAAACCCTGTCGCCGGTTCGATCCTTTTTCCGATGAGCCTCTTCTAGGAACACTCAGTTAATCTAACATATACCATTCGATTTTTCTTTCAACGATCTACTCAACCATGTAATCAATTTCAACTAATAACCCCTAACAAAGAAACGCCTAATTTTCAATTAAGAACATTCAAACACATAAACCCTAGTTCTTCAATTCGAGAATCAAACAACAATTTGAACATGTTATTGAACTCCAAATTAGTTATATAATATACCAAAATGACCAGAAAGAAAAGATCTACATGATTATGCCATCAAATCATATAAAAAATATCAAGAATAAAAATTACTAATTTAATCCATAAATAATTTGAATTAAATTAATTAAATAATATTATGACCTTGATTTCTGCACTGAAATTAATGATTGATTATGAAAGAACTTTTAGAGAGCTTCGATTTGACATATTGCACGACCAAATCGGAGTTCAATAACGTCTTCGTTTGTGCGATTGACTCTCTGTATTTTATTAGGGTTTTCTCTGTATTTTACTGGTTTGTACTGTCTGATTATGATTTTACGCGTAAAATGAAATAAGAAAAGGGCTATTTATATTTACGTAATATTAGTACGTTCTGGATCGTGTTGAATCGATAAATACATTACTTAGTTGCTAAGTAACTATAAATACGATCCTATCGGATAAACATTATCCAGTTTTGGATAAGCGTTATCCTGTTTTGGATAAGCATTATCTTGTCTTGGATAATTATCAAAACCGGGCTTTTATAAAACGATTTGTACGAAGATAATATTATCGAAAAGGGTTAGCGTATCGAAAATATTGCGCCGGGCCGCGCACGGGTCAAACCGTAATCCGGATCGAAAAAGTCAAAACATGGAAAATGTCCAGAATTACCAGATTAGGTTAGAAAGGAGTTTTCGAAAGAGTTTCGGGTTGTAAAAACGTAAAAATGGTTGAGGTTGGATGATTCCCGGCTTTAGAAAATGATTTTGTAATTATTCAGAAAATAATTAATAAATTCATAAATTAATATAAAATCATATAACACTCCAAAAATTGCCAGAAAAATATCTTAATTATCTATATTTTATTCTGGACATAATAAAATTAACATACTTATACTTTACCACATATAAACATCCACATAACAACATCAATCATCAGATAATTCACCAAAAATCACAGTATAACCACATAATAATTATTTATCAATAAAAATAATTACACGCTATGTCCCGGATATTACAACATTCATATCTGAGCGAGATTTTCATATGGTTCCTGTAACGGAACAAATGATTTTGGGTCCCCGTAAGGGACAAATGGTTTTATGGTTCCTGTAATGGAACGGAAGATTTGGAAATGAAAGTAGCATGCTAAAATTGAACTCTGGTATTCATACAGCACAACTAATGAGATGTTTTACAAAGCATGCTAGTTATTAATATCCAGTTTTACCTATTTACTTGTTTTTATAGACGGGTTATAAATTTTGTTCCTATAATTGTTTATCATAAACTGTTTTTGATTATTATTCATATAGTGGTACTGTTGAGCAATTGATTGCTCACCCTTGCAGAATGTTTTGTATTTATGTATTGCAGATGCTTAGAAGATTCTTTCGTCGTAGTCAGGGAAGAGTTCCAGTTCCTTCCATACCAAACTCCTCTGAGGTAGTTGTGTCAGACCAAAGTTGGTCTGTCGAGTTGCTGTATTAAGTTAGTTGCGTTAGGATGGTTTGTTATAAGTTGGTTTTGTAATAGTGGTAACATAAATCATACTTAAACCTGGAAAAGGTCTTGGTAAATGGGTCGTGGTTATGTATTATTAATCACTTGGATTATAATAAGTTTGTTACTATTGTTGTTGGTGACGTTAACTCCTAACCCCGGGGTTGAGGCCGTCACATAAACTTCTTCAATGATGACATTATTTTTAGAAATCAAGCCATATCCCACAGTATACCCTTTGCTATCATCTCCAAAAGTGATACTTGGGCCACCTCTCTCCTTGAATTCAGTTTGTAGGGTAGAATCTCCAGTCATGTGCCTTGAGCAACCACTATCCAAATACCAAAGATTCTTTTTGTTTCCCTACACACATCAAAATCAAATTAAGTTAATTTTGGTACCCAAGTTTCCTTGGGTCCTTCCTTGTTAGCCTTTTTTTAGGTTTCTTAGGCTTATCCTCATTTGACTTATGTGATTGAGATTCAACCTTTTTCAGTAGAGTAGGGATTTGAAAACCATTCATAATTGCAGAATTATCATGCACAGGTTGGTTAACATGAAATGGCATATTATGTGCAAACATGTTATTCCTGTATGGCATGCTAAATGGCATTTGAGGCATACAAAATGCTGCATAGTAGGATTTTGTGCAAATGGCATATTAGCAAATTGTGCATTCAAATTTTGTGCAGGCATAACATTCATAGTCATTATGGGCATGTTGGGAAATGAGGGAGGTGTAGACATAGGTGCAGGCATAGCAGATTTGCAATTAACAGATAAATGATTAACACTACCACACTTAACATAGATTTTTCAAGGTGCATATTTATCAGGTGTGTAGTTGTTATGTTTGTTAATTCATACTTTCCCATTCCTGTTATTTTTCTTTTTAGATTCTACCTTAACCTCAATTTTCTCCATTCTGTCATTTAGTTGCTCTATTGACAGATCACCCACATTGACTCTTTTGTTCTCCTTAATTTGACTTGATTCTCCCATAACAAAGTTCTTGGAAACTGATCCATATTTCTCATTGAGTTTAGACAGCTTGGATTTGCTAATAGGTTTTCTTTCACTTGACGGATGTGGTTCCTTTTTATCTCTCGAAGGATAATCTTCATTATCCATTAAATTCACATCCGTTGAAAGTCCTTCTATCAAATCAGGATCCAGTTTCTCCTTGCTCTTTTTCCAGGCTTCTTCACAGAATGATTCTATACCTTGAACTTTAGCAATTTGGGTATGGACATATCTTGATGACTTCCAGGCCTTGATTACCTCCTGCTCTCGCTCAAGCTGCTTTCTTAAAATCTCATCTTTCTTTAAAGATTCAGTCAGTTCCTCCTTAGCAATTCTACACTCTATTTTTAGTTTCTCAAACTCAACAAATTGAGTTTCTAACACAGTATTTCTTTCACTTAAAAACAAATTATTTTCCTTAATTTTTGTGTTTTCTTTAGTGAGGGATTTAAGTGTAACACGCAAGTTATAATTCTGTTGACATGTCATTTATAGCATCGTGCTAGATTAGTAGTAATTAACTGATTGCTTGAAGAACTGACTTCTGTTTCATCTGATTTGGCCATTAAATCTAATTTTACATAGCTTGTTTCTTCATCTTCATCTACCCCATCAGCTACCCAATCATTATCTTGAGTCAAGAAAGCCTTTTCCTTTTGTTTGAGTAATTCAAAGTATTTCTTTTTGTAATCCACAGGCTCAAAATTTTTCCTTTCAGAGTCAGGCTTTATGCATTCACTAGAAAAATGACCACTCAAGCCACATTTGAAATATTTGAATTTGGATTTATCCACCATGTTTCTATTTGGCTTGGCTGCTCTAAAATTCGTTTTGAATTTGATCTTGGAAAACCTTTTTGATAGGAAAGCTAGATGTTCATCTATGTCCTCTATTTCATCCTGACTAAGATGATCTTCATGCTCAGCCACTAGCCCGTTTCCTTTTCGTTCACAAACCCTAGTGTTTGGTGCAGATTCCACAGCTTCAACCTTCGTCTCTTTCACTCTCTCTTGTTCATCCACCAAAGCTATAGATCCTCCCTTCTTCCTTCCTTTCTCTATCTGCTCATCTTGTTCCAAGTCAAGCTCAAAAGTTTTTAGAATGACATACAGTCTCTCCAAAGTAAATTCCTTGTAATCTTGAGAATTTCTGAGAGAGACAGTCATAGGCTTCCATTCCTTTGGTAGAGATCTAAGGAATTTCAGTTTGAATCTTTTGTTTGATAGACTCTTCCATCCAGCTTTAGTGCATTCAGTAGTTTTTGAAATCTACTAAAGATGTCACTCAAAGATTCACTGTCTTCACAATAAAAGTGCTCATACTGCTGGATTAGAAGTTGCATCTTGTTTTCCCTCACTTGCTCAGTTCCGTCACATATGATTTGAATTGTATCCCAAATAACTTTAGCAGTTTTGCAGTTGATGACATTGTCAAACATGTGTCCATCAAGACCATTGAACAGAATGTTCATAGCCATTTTATCTTTGTGTACTTGCTCAATGTCTTCATCTGTCCATTCTGATTGTGGCTTTGGAATACTTTGCTCATTGCCTACAGCTCCTTCAACATCTGTAGCAGCTCTTCGAGGAACATGAGGACCTTTCTTAATGCAATCAACATATCTTTCATCTTGAGAGAGATGATGCAGGTGCATTTTCACCTTCCAATGGTGATAATTGTCTTTATCCAAAAAAGGGATCTTCACTCCAACATCCTTCCTGCTCATGTTGTTAGTCGCTTTGATCTTTAAACTCTTATTGTGTCAAGAGCTTGCTCTGATACCAATTGTTATTCCTAAACAATCTAACAAGTAGAATTACAGAAGGGGGGTTGAATGTAATTCTTGGTTTCTTTTTAATCTTTTAAAACTTCTTACAAATATAAATATAACTGTGTATGAATAAGCTAAGTGCGGATAAGAAATATTCAAGTATTCTAACACAAAGTAAATAAACAAAGATGTTTAAAAACTTTTTGGTGGATTGTTGTTTCCACCAGATATAAATATATATATATATATATTTATGTATATATAAATGTAGAAAATCTCTGTGATGCAAGAATGCACACAGCTGTTTACAAGTAAATTTACAAAGAGAGAGAACTAATAAATCCTTAACAGATTATGCTTTATCTATTTCTTAGTTCTTTCGATCGATATTTTTCTATTTGCTACTCTTGGTTTATATATTACCAAGTTACATGTGAAAAAGACAAACTAATAAAACAAACATGTCTAAGTCTAATCATATGTTTCTTCATTTCTCCATCTAGCATCTTTGTATTTCTTCAAGTTAGCATGGAAATGGACTTGTTTCTTGATCTTCATAAACCTGATTACAGGCTGCCATATTTCTTTTATATACAATCAACCCATGTGACTGTCAAGTCACTATCAACTCCTATTTGAATTTGTTATCTGTCGAGGCTCTGTTGGATCATCCGTCGAGACTCTATTTGATCATCCGTTGAATGAGACTTGGGTTATCCATCAAAGCCTTGTAGAAACATCCATTGAAAGTATTTCCATACCAGTTGACTCAATTTCACTTATGCAAATTTACAAGGCATCTAATATATATCATTAGCCAACCTATTTTACATATCATTCTTTTAGTCAACATGACTTAGAATATCCTACAACTTCTAGTTCTTTAAGGCATTATAGTACACAGGAATGTTCTACAAAAACTTATTTAAATATAAGCTACTATTTTAACGGATGACATAGAAGATTATCCGTTGAAAGCTACAAACTCACTTAATTAAATCTACTAAGGTTTTTGATAAAATATCATCAAGCCTACAACATATTCCTAACAAGTAAAAACGTAAATACCGTTGAATTCGAACGGATCCCGATTATTCAAAATAATTAATAATTAATCTAAAAAATAATTTATTAAATCTATAAATTCTTTATAAACTCATATAACAACATATAAATTACTATAAAATTATCAAAATAATCTATGCTTTATTTTAGACATATAAAAAAATTAAAATTCGCAAATTTTATCACATATAAATACCAAACACGGATACCAATTAACACACAATTCACCAAAAATTCATATAATATTCACATAATATTCATTTATTGACAAAATAATTACACGTTAAATCCTGGATATTACATCCTTTCCCTTTTAAAAGGATTCTGTCCTCAGAATTTCCTAAGTAAACAAACGGGGGTACTTCTCACGCATGTCACTTTCTAACTCCCAAGTTGGATCTTCAACCCTGGGGTTTCTCCATAATACTCCTACTAAATTTATAACTTTATTCCTTAACACTTTCTCTCTCTCTCTCTCTCTCTCTCTCTCTTCTCTAGAATCTCTACTGGATTCTCAACATACGACAAATCTGCGTAAAATTCTATCGGCTTATACTCTATCACATGCCTAGAATATGGATTGTACTTCTTAAGCATATACACATGAAAGATATTATGAATGTGCTCCATATGCGAGGTAACGCCAATTCGTATGCTACTTTGTCGGCACGCTTCAAAATTTCAAAAGGTCCAATGTATCTAGGACTCAGCTTTCCTTTCAATATAAATCTGGATAATCCTTTCCACGGTGACACTTTAACAACACTAGATCTCCATCTGCAAACTCCATGTCTTTTATGGCTTGGTCTGCGTATTTCCTTTGACGATCATGTGTTGCAATTAACCTTTTCTTAATGATCTCGACAATATCCTTCGTCTGTTGCACGAACTCCGGTCCAAGTATTTTACGTTCTCCAACTTCATCCCAATATACTGGAGATCGACATTGTTGAGTGGCATTTATGTCACTTTATAATGCTTCATAAAGCTTTGAATTGGTGTTTTGTACTCAAGTTGTTGGTGTTTTTAACGTGTTTTGTAGTGTTTTTGCATTTCAGGCATTTAACAGGAATTCAGGTGAATTGGCATTATTTTGATGCTAATAAGGTGTTATGATGTTTTCTAGAATAAAAGCTCGTGAAAATACCAACTTAAACCAGCAAGAAAAGAAGAGAGTCAGGCATTTAACAGGAATTCAGGTGAATTGGCATTATTCAGAGAGTCAGCGCGCCCGTGCTGTAGTAGCGCGTACCCGTGCTGTAGTAGCGCGCGCCCGCGCCAGGAGTATAGAGATGCAGCGCGCCCACGATGGTGAAGCGCGCGCCCGCGCTAGTGAAACACGCGGCCGTGCCGGGTCAAATTCAAAGAATCTTGTTTCTACTCTAATTTTGATCTAGAAGACTTCTAATCTGCATGGGCTGCTATATAAACATAACTTAAGGTCGTTTTTCATAACAAGACGTACCAAAGCTCAAGGAGAAGGCGTAAGAAGATCGTAGAGCACAATTCAACCAAGGCGAAGAGGATCTAGTTTATTCTTATGATTCTTTGTTTTAAGTTATAACTTTGGATGCTAGTTTTCTTGCTTGTGAACCTATACTTCTATTTCGTACTTGATTTATTATTTATTCAGTATAAAGACTACGTTTATTATACCATGCTTTCATCGAAACCCACGTTGATGATGAGTCCAGATATGGGCTAATCATTATCATGCGGTTCTAATATATTTATTTATAGATTTCTTTAGTTAATTCGTTTCGATGCCTTAGTGTGTGGTGATTGTATGATAATCTAGTATCGGTTGTGCTTATTCGTCTTATGAGTGTCACGGACTTATAAGATAGCGTGTTAATCTTTAATGAAGCGAAAGTGAATTTAAGGGTTTAGAACTTGCTGTGCTAGCATAGGTTCATGTATTAGTTATGCATAATTCGTAGGTAATTTTAACCATCTTACTTGCCCTATGTAATCACGATAGATAACTTGTGCATTAAACCATTATGTTGTCAAATTCTATAGACATATAGGGTCTCAATATAATTGGTGTCTATTCAGCTTCTATCTCTTTTGTGGATGTCTGGTAGTATGGTGTTCGTACAATAAAAGTTGGCGTATATCAGTTTCGTGTTATCAGATTAGTGTCATCACCATTGCATGCTAAGGTTAAGAATGAAAAGGCTATTGAATAAAGTATTTAATGAAGTTAGAATCCCATGTTTGTGTCATATAGTATTCAACTCTCTTTAGTCTCTTAGTTAATGCTCTTTAGTATAATCCTTTAGTTAATCTTAGTTATAAACAACCTTAATTTGTTATTCGTCTTAGCATTGGATAATAACCATACCATTATTGCATAAGTACATTGATTAAAATTAACCTACACCAGTCCCTGTGGGAAAGAACTAGAATTAATTCTATATTACTTGCGATCACGTATACTTGCGTAAATATTAGCGCGTGTTTCAGCTCTAACAAGTTTTTGGCGCCGCTGCCGGGGACTTCGGTGTTAATTTTTAGTTTATGTGTTTGTCATCATTGGTCGTTAAAGTTCAGTGACTCGGACATTGTTACTTACTTAGTTCTTTGTCGTGTTTCAGGTACTCTAGCGAGCGTGTATGAATACGCGTTTTCGGTCCCATAAGAGAACACTGGATCAAGCTGAGGAAGAAGTTGTAGTAGCTAAGGAATTTTTTGAGGAAGTTCTTGTCGAGGAGAAAGTTGAAGAAGAAGCACTTATTGCAATGGGAGAACTAGAAGTGAATCTGAAGGCTTTGATAGATTACTCTCAACCGAAGATTAATGATATTCAGTCTAGCATTGTCCGACCAGCCATCTCGGCTAATACCTTTGAGATCAAGTCGAGCACGATTCAAATGATAAACAACTCAGTTCAGTTTGGGGGTTATCTGAAAAAAGACCCCAACATGCACATCAGAGATTTCATCGAGATTTGTGACACTTTCAAGTTCAATGGAGTTTATGAAGATGATATTAAGTTGAGGCTTTTCCCATTCTCTCTGCGGGATAAAGCTAAGTGTTGGTTACATTCTCTACCACCATGGTCTATCACCAAATGGGAGGATCTTGCTCAAAACTTCTTAACTAAATTCTTTCCTATAGTGAAGACTGCTCCAATCAGAAATGCACTTACTCAATTTGCTCAGCAATCTAGAGAATCTTTGTGTGAGGCTTGGGATCATTACAAAGAGATGCTTAGAAAGTGTCCTCACTATGAGATGCCTGACTGGATGATCATTAACTATTTCTATAATGGTTTGGGTGCTACTTCTAGACACATGCTTGATGCAGCATCAGGAGGAGCATTTTGGGCTAAAAGCTATGATGAAGCTTATGAATTGATTGAACTGATGGCTGCTAATGAATACCAGAATCCTACTCAAACACTATCTTAGGGCAAGGTAGTTGGAATTCTTGAGTTAGATACATCTACTGCTATAGCTGCTCAGCTTAAGGCTTTGACGATAAAGGTGGATTCTTTGGCTAATTATGGGGTTAATCAGATCACTAGTGTCTGTGAGCTTTGTGTTGGTGCCCATGAGACGGATCAGTGTGCTATTTCTAGTGAATCAGCTCAGTTCGTGAGCAACTTTCAGAGGTCGCAGCAACCTGTGCCAGCCACCTATCATCCTTACAACCGCAATCATCCTAACTTCAGTTGGAGCAATTCTCAGAATGTGCTTCAACAGCCTTATCAGCAGTATCCAGCAAAGCAGTACAAGCCTCCTTATTTTTAGCAATCGCAATATGCACCAAGACAACAACTCCAGCTGCAACAGTATAATGAAAAATCTGAATTAGAGGAGTTGAGGCTCATGTGCAAAAGCCAAGCGGTTGCTCTCAAGACCTTGGAAAATCAAATTGGACAAATTGTCAATGCCTTGCTAAATCGTCAACCTGGTACACTCCCTAGTGACATTGAAGTTCCAGGAAAGAGGGAAGCTAAGAAGCAGGTAAAGGCAATTACATTGAGGTCTGGGAAGGTTGCAAATCCCGAACACTCTCAAGTTTCAGATGAAGAAGCTGTGGCTGAAGAAGAAGTGCAGAAGGAAGCTGAAGTGGAATCAAGGAAGACTACTATTGAACACACTCCTCCTGAGGGTAGTACAGGGGAGAAATAGATCTATCCTCCTACTCCATTTCCAAAGAGGCTGCAGAATAAAAAGATGGATAAGTAGTTTGAGAAGTTTCGGGAGGTGCTCAAGAAACTTTAGATCAACATACCTTTCGTTGAATCTCTTGAACAGATGCCTAGTTATGCGAAGTTTATGAAAGGTATACTTTCTCGAAAAGTGAATCTTGATGACTAAAAGACCGTTGCTCTAACGGAGGAATGTAGTGTTGTGCTGCAATAGAAGTTGCCTCCGAAGTTTAAAGATCCTAGAAGCTTTACTATTCCTTGCACCATTGGAAAAGTATCATTTGACAAATGCTTATGTGACTTGGGAGCTAGCATCAATCTGATGCCTTTGTCAATCTTCAAGAATTTGGACTTACCTGATCCAAAGCCGACTTATATGACCTTGCAGTTGGCCGACCCTTCTATTACATATCCACGAGGCATTATGGAGGATGTCTTGGTCAAGGTGGATAAACTCATCTTTCCTGCTGATTTTGTAATTCTTGATTTTGAGGAGGATAAGAAGATTCCCATAATCTTGGGAAGACCTTTTTTGGCTACTAGACAAACCTTGATAGATATGCAGAAGGGTGAGCTCACCATGCAAGTGCTGGATCAGGATGTAACTTTTAATGTGTTCAATGCCATGAAATTCCCTACGGAAAATGAGGAGTGCTTAAAGGTGGAGTTGGTCGATTCTGTGGTTACTTCAGAACTTGATCAATTGCTAAGGTTAGATGCCTTAGAAAAGGCCTTGTTAGGGAATTCAGATAGTGAAGATGATGAAGGTGATGAGCAGTTACAATATCTGAATGCGGAAGATGGATATGCCTTTTGGATCTCTTGGAATTGAGGAGCTGAACAAATCTCCAAAGCACCTCAAGCCATTTATTGAGGAAGCTCCTACACTTGAGCTTAAACCATTTCCTTAACACTTAAGGTATGCTTCTTTAGGTGATGCATCTACTTTGCCTGTGATTATTGCATCTGACCTTTCAGGTAGCGATGAGGAAAAACTCTTAAGGATTCTGAGAGAGTTCAAATTGACAATTGGATGGACTATAGAAGATATTAAGGAAATAAGCTCTTCTTATTGCATGCATAAAATTCTGCTAGAGGAAGGTAGCAATCCTACTGTTGAGCAACAGAGATGACTTAATCCAATCATGAAAGAAGTGGTGAAGAAGGAAATTCTCAAGTGGCTGGATGCAGGGATCATCTATCCCATTTTTTACAGTTCTTGGGTGAGTCCAGTTCAATGTGTGCCGAAGGAAGGAGGTATCACGGTTGTAGCTAATGAGAAGAATGAGCTCATTCCTACTCAAACAGTCACGGGATGGAGAGTTTGCATGGACTATAGAAAGCTGAACAAGGCCACGAGAAAGGATCACTTCCCTCTACCTTTTATTGATCAGATGCTTGACAGGTTGGCTGGGTACGAGTAATACTGTCTTCTGGATGGCTATTCGGGCTATAATCAGATTTGCATTGCTCCAGAAGATCAAGAAAAGACCATGTTCACTTGTCCATTTGGTACTTTCACCTTTAGAAGAATTTCTTTTGGTTTGTATGGAGCACCGGCCACATTTCAGATATGCATGATGGCTATCTTCTCTGACATGATTGGTCATAATGTGGAGGTGTTCATGGATGATTTCTCTATGTTTGGTGATTCTTTTGATGAGTTCTTGAAGAATCTTGATGCAGTTCTTAAAAGGTGTGTTGAGACCAATCTGGTTCTCAACTAGGAGAAATGTCACTTTATAGTGCAACAGGGCATTATTCTTGGGCATAAGGTCTCTAGTAAGGGTCTTGAGGTGGAAAAAGCCAAGGTGGGGGTCATTGAAAATCTTCTTCCACCAATTTATGTTAAGGGAATTTGCAGCTTTCTTTGTCATGCGAGTTTTTATAGGCGGTTTATTAAGGACTTTTCTAAAATCTCTAAACCCTTGTGCAATCTTCTAGAAAAGGATGTCACGTTCAAGTTTGATGACGAGTGCCTAGCTTCTTTTGAGTTCTTGAAGAAGAGTTTGATCACGGAACTTGTCATAACTGCACCTGATTGGAATGACCCTTTTGAGATGATGTGCGATGCAAGTGACTATGCAATTGGAGCAGTTCTTGGGAAGAGAAAGAACAACATATTTCATGTGGTCTACGATGCTATTTAGACCCTCTGGTGCTCAACTGAATTAAACTACTACTAAGAAAGAACTTTTGGCCATTGTCTATAGTTTTGAGAAGTTTCGACCTTATTTGCTTGGGACAAAGGTGACAGTTTTCACTGATCACACTGCAATTTGATATCTCGTCTCGAAGAAGGACTCAAATCCTTGATTGATTAGATGGGTTCTTTTGCTTCAGGAATTTGAATTAGAGATCAAGGACAGAAAAGGTACCGAGCATCAAGTCGATGATCATCTTTCTCGTTTGGAAGACCCAAGTGCAACTTCACAAGATAAGATATTGATAAATGGGTCTTTTCCCGATGAGCAGCTGTTTGGGGTGCAAGAAGAAGAACCATGGTTTGCAGACATTGTGAACTACCTTGTGAGTAATATCATGCCTCCAGACTTGTCTTATGCTCAGAGGAAGAAGTTTTTTTATGAGGTGAAGAAGTACTTGTGGGATGAACCATATCTGTTTAGGCAAGGAGCTGACCAAATCATCAGGAGATGTATTCGGTACAGTGAAACGGGGGGATCTTGTGAGACTGTCATTCGACTACTTATGGAGGCCACTATGGTGGAGAGAAGAAATCATCTTGTGTCCTTCAATCGGGATTCTTCTGGCCTATATTGTTTAAGGATGCACATCACTTTGTTTTGAAGTGTGATCGAAGCCAGCATGTGGGTAATATGTCCAAGAGGGATGAGATGCCTCTTAATGTGCTTCTCGAGGTTGAAGTCTTTGATGTTTGGGGAATCGACTTCATGGGGCCATTTATCTCATCTTGCAATAATCAGTATATCTTGCTGGCGGTCGATTATGTGTTAAAATGGGTTAAAGTTAAGGCTTTGCCGACAAATGATGCGAAGGAAGTGCATAATTTTCTTCATAAATAGATATTCACACGATTTGGGACTCCAAGAGTCATAATCAGTGACGAGGGATCACATTTTTTTAATCGCAAGTTTATTGCTATGATGCAAACATATAATGTGATTCATCGCATCGCTGCAGCCTACCATCCTCAAACTAATGTTCAAGCTGAGGTGTCTAACAGAGAGATCAAGCGTATTCTAGAGAAATTTTTGTGTCTATCAAGGAAATGAATGGTCTTTGAAGCTTGATGAAGCTATTTGGGCATATAGAACAGCATACAAGACTCTACTGGGCATGTTACCGTTTCAGTTGGTATATGGAAAGGGTTGTCATTTTCCTGTGGAGCTCGAGCATAAAGCGTATTGGGCTTTGAAGAAGTTGAACCTTGATTTGGATGCAGCTGGTAAGAAAAGAATGCTTCAATTGAATGAACTCGACGAATTTTGACTTCAAGCGTATGAAAATAACAAAATGTACAAGGCGAAAGTCAAGAGGTGGCACGATAGGGGTCTAGTGCTCAAGTCATTTATGCCAGGATAACAATTTCTGTTATTTAACTCTTGTCTCCGTCTTTTTCCTGGTAAATTGAAGTCGGGATGGTCCAAGCCTTTTATAATCAAAAATGTGTTTCCGCATGGAGCTGTGGAGATTTTTGAGAATGATCCAGGCCAAGCGTTCAAAGTAAACGGTCAGAGGTCGAAGCACTACTATGGGGATATGGTAAACCGTGAGGTGGTTAGCGCCGTTCTATTGTCTACTTGATCTCAAGATTCTACATCAAGCTAGCGACGTAAACCAAGAGCTTCTTGGGAGGCAACCCAAGTTTGTTGTACATTAGTAGATAGAGGAAGAAGGAAAAAAGGAGAAAAACACAGAAAATATCAGAAAAATAGAAAAATTCAGTGCCAACTACAGTAGCACGGCGCACCCGCACTGAGAAGCGGGGCGGCCATGCTGAAAAGTCAGTAGCACGGCGCGCCCGCGCTGGCTGTTAGTCGCAAAACACGCGCTAATAATACATGCAAGTATACGAGTTCGCAAGTAGTATAGAATCTTTTCTAGTTCGTTCCCACAGAGACTGTATTGGTTAACTATCTAACTTATGCACCTAAGCAACAATGTATGGTTATTATCCAATGCTAAGATAATAACAAATTGAGATTGTTTATAACTAAGAATTACGCTAACAATTATAACTACGAGAATAAGATTGACTAAATTGATATATATGACAAACATGGGATTCTAACTTCATTAAATACTTCATTCAATAGCCTTATTATTCTTAACCTTAGTATGCAATGGTGATGACACTAATCAGATAACACGAAGTTGATAAACGCCAACTTTCGTTGCACGAGTACCATTCTACCAGACATCCACAAAAGAGATAGAAGCTGAATATGCACCAATTATATTAAGACCCTATATGTCTATAGAATTTGACAACATAACGGTTTAAGCACAAGTTATCCATCTTGATTACATAGGGCAAGTAAGATGGTTAAAATTATCTACGAATCATGCATAACAATTGCATGAACCTATGCTAGCATGGCAAGTTCTAAATCCTTAAATTCACTTTCGCTTCATTAAGAATTAACACACTATCTTATAAGTTCGTGACGCTCATAAGATGAATACGCACAACCAATACTAGGATATCAAATAATCACCACATACTAAGGCATCAAACAATTTAACTAAAGAAATCCATAAATAAATCCGCTAGAATCCCATGATAACGATTAGCCCATAATCGGACTCATCATCAACGTGGGTTCCGATGAAAACATGATATAACAAACATAGTCTTTATACGAATAAATAAAACCAAGTACAAACAAGAGTATAGGTTCAGCAAAACAAGAAACAAGCATCCAAATTACAATTCAAAACAAAGATTCATAAGAATAAACTAGATCGTCTTCGCCTTTGTTGAATTATGCTAAAGGTCTCTTGTCGTCTTCTCCTTGTACTCTGGCCCGTCTCTGACTTATTATCTATTAAAAATGACCTGATATGAATATATATAGCAGCCCTCAATAATCTGGAAGCTTTCCTTTTAGAATTGTAGTAGAAATAGGATTCTGAAATTCGGCCTCGACGCGGCCGCGCGCTATCACAGCGCGGGCACGCTGCATTTCTAGAACCCCGGCGCGGCCGCACGCTATCACAGCGTGGGCGCGCCGTCCTTCTGGAAAAAACTCAGATTTCTTCTTAAAACTTGCTGCTTCGAGCCGGCTTTCCACGAGCTTTTATTCCAACACCATCTGGACACCAAATTAGCACTAAAACAATGCTAATTCACCTAATTACCTGAATAGTGCTTGAAATGCAAAAACACTAGAAAACACATTAAAACATATAACAACTTGAGTACAAATACACAAATTCAAAGCTTATTAGAGCATAATAAAGTGTCATAAATGCCACTCAACATACCCCCAAACTTGAATCGATGTTTGTCCTCAAGCATAAACAGACTCAAAGAACAAGAAACAAAAAAATGCATGAATGCAACTATATGAATGCAACGATCCCCAATAGAATAACTCAACCAACCAACAAGCAACATATCAAAAAATACAGTTATTCGCATGAAGATCAATCAAATCATACAAATCAACTTACAAACTAGAGACGTGCGTGTGTGAAGATGCTTACAGATATACTATTGTAACTAGATCAATAATCATAACTCACTACTCATCAAGGCAATCGCAAGGTTATAAATAAAATAAAAATCTAGACTCAAAATAACTTATAACACTTCAATTCTTATATTGAAGTTTTATACGGATTCATGCTTTTATTCACTACAAAATAACACAAGTATGCTTATTTGATCGTGCAATGAGTGAGGTCCACAAAAGACTTATATAATAGTACCCATGTAGCGAGCGTTAGGTTAGCGGATCCCAGACTATAAAAGCCTTAGGTCACTAGGCACAAAGTCCCCTAAGAACTTAATAACTCGAGTACTAAAGAGCCCACTCGTGATCAATTATACATAACACTTATTCTCTTTTTTTTCTTTTTTTTTCTCTTTTTTTTCAATAATTTCTGAATAAGTGCATTTCGCTCCATCTCATTCAACCCTAGACTACTCATAAATATGAGCCGGCTACTAGCCATTTAACACCTAGCCACACAACTAGCAATGAAATCTAATTTCTCCAATTTTTAAATATCCATGTCTTTTATTATTAAGAGAATACCCTAAATTCTAAATATAAACAAGCGATTAAACTTCAACAAATCAAATAAACCATGATCATGATCTAGCACTCTAGTAACCTATAAGACTTAGTAAAATACAAGTGTCTCTAGAATGCAAATCAATCCAATAAGACTCAACATCACTAAATACAAGATCACTACACTAGCATCAATATCGCAAGTCGATCAGAAAAATTATCTAAGGGATCATGTTATAATGCAAATGCATGAAACTACATGAACAAAATATCATAAAAACTACCAAAAAAAAACTACATGGAAAAATATGTAAACTATATGAACTAAACTATCATGAACATGCAAACTATATGAGACTCACACACAAACATATTTCTTCAACTATTATTCCCAAACTTAAAATATTCACTGTCCTCAGTGAAGGTAATAGTAAGAAATCAGGCATACCTATTCTGAATCAGAATTCTCACCCTCAAGGGGTGGAGTGCCAGATGTGTCAGGAGGCGGATACACAGAATTTTCACCAAATACTGGCCACTGAATGTCAATTCTGGTGGCTCTAAATGCAGTCCCAAGTGCCTGGGTGAGATCCTGTGTAAAACGACTATAGATGTCGTGCATCATATCCATCCTCCTCACAAGATGCCTATACTGCGTCGAGCTCAAACCAGCTCCCATGTCCACTCTTGCTGCCTCCTGCTGCTGCTGCGATGGTCCTCCTTCATCTCCTAACTGAGATCTCCATGCAGTCCTGCATGCCTGACCAGCAGCTGGCCTCCCACCAGGTAGGTGGTCAAAAGAATAACCAAGCGCCTTCAGATCGGGCTTGCCTCCATCCCATTCCTGCATTGTAGCCAAAGTAGTGCTATCAATTGGAGCACTCGGAATCTGCAACTGCTCATGTGCGGGCCAATGCACACCAACTGCCATACACAGCTTTATCACCACTGACGTACGCGGCCGCGCGCTGGAACAGCGTGGGCGCGCCAGGCTTTTGTAGTCAGACCTGTATTTTTCCATTTTTTTGATTTTTTTTGTGATTTTCTCTTTTTTTCTTGCTTCCTCTACTTACTAATGTACAACAAACTTGGGTTGCCTCCCAAGAAGCACTTCTTTTACATCGCTAGCTCGACGTAGAATCTTGAGATCAAGTGGATAATAAAACGGCACTAATTACCTCGCGGGTTGCAGTGTCACCATAATAATGCTTCAACCGTTGACCATTTACCTTGAATGCTTGGCCCGGATCATTCTCAAAAATTTCCACCGCTCCATGTGGAAACACAGTTTTGAGTATGAAGGGCCCTGACCATCTTGACTTCAACTTTCCAGGAAAAAGACGGAGACGAGAGTTGAATAAAAGAACTTGTTACCCTAGCACAAATTTCTTGAGCACTAGACCCCGATCGTGCCACCTCTTCACTTTCTCCTTATACATCTTGTTGTTTTCATAAGCTTGAAGTCGAAACTCGTCAAGTTCATTTAACTGAAGCATCCTCTTCTTTCCAGCTGCATCCAAGTCCCGATTCAATTTCTTCAAATCCCAATATGCTTTATGCTCGAGCTCCACAGGCAAATGACACCCCTTACCAGACACCAACTGAAATGGCGACATTCCCAATAGAGTCTTATATGCTGTTCTATACGCCCAAACAGCTTCATCAAGATTTAAAGACCAATCCTTCCTTGATGGACATACCACTTTCTCCAAAATGCGCTTGATCTCTCTGTTAGATACCTCAGCTTGACCATTTGTCTGAGGATGATAAGCCGTAGCAATGCGATGACTCACATTATACCTTTTCATCATAGCAGTGAACTTGCGATTGCAAAAATGTGACCCCTCATCACTGATTATGACTCTTGGAGTTCCAAACCTGGTGAATATTTATTTATGAAGAAAATTAAGCACCACTTTCGCATCGTTTGTTGGCAATGCCTTAACTTCAACCCATTTTGACACATAATCAACTTCCAACAAGATATACTGATTGTTACAAGACGAGGCAAATGGCCCCATGAAGTCAATTCCCCAAACATCGAAGACCTCAACCTCAAGAAGCATATTAAGAGGCATCTCATCCTTTTTAGACATATTACCCACACGTTGACATCGATCACATTTCAAAACAAACTGATGAGCATCTTTAAATAATGTTGGTCAAAAGAACCCTGCTTGAAGAACACGAGCTGCTGTCTTTTCTCCACCATAATATCCTCCATAAGCCGTTGAGTGGCGCAAGATCCCCCCTGTTTCACTGTAAGGAATACATTTCCTGATGATTTGGTCAGCTCCTTGGCGAAAAAGAAATGGCTCATCCCACATATACCACTTCACCTCATGAAGAAACTTTTTCCTTTGAGCATAAGATAGGTCGGGAGGAATGATATTACTCACAAGATAGTTCACAATGTCTGCAAACCACGATTCTTCTTCATGCACTCCAAACAGCTCCTCATCGGGAAAAGACTCATTTATCAATATCTTATCCAATGAAGTAGCATTAGGATTCCCTAAACGCGAGAGATGATTAGCAACTTGATTTTCAGTTCCTTTTATGTCCTTGATCTCTAGTTCAAATTCTTGGAGCAAAAGAACCCATCGAATCAATCTTGGCTTTGAGTCCTTCTTTGAGACGAGATATCGAACGGCGGCGTGATTAGTGAAAACTGTAACCTTAGTCTCAAGTAGATAAGATCGAAATTTCTCAAAACCATAGACAATAGCCAAAAGTTCTTTCTCCGTAGTAGTGTAATTCAGTTGAGCACCATTTAGAGTCTAACTAGCGTAGTAGACTACATAAAATATATTGTTCTTTCTCTGCCCAAGAACTGCTCCAACTGTATAGTCATTTGCATCACACATCATCTCAAAAGGCTTATTCCAATCAGGTGCAGTTTTGACAGGTGCCGTGATTAAACTCTTCTTCAATATCTCAAAAGCTGCAAGGCACTTGTCATCGAATTTGAAAGGAACATCTTTCTCTAACAGACTGCACAAAGGCTTTGAAATTTTCGAGAAGTCCTTGATGAAACGCTTGTAGAAACCCGCATGACCAAGAAAACTGTGAATCCCCTTGACAGAAATAGGTGGAGGAAGACTATCAATGACCCCCACCTTGGACTTATCCACCTCTAGACCCTTATTAGAAACCTTATGCCCGAGAATACTGCTTTGACGCACCATAAAATAACATTTCTCCCAATTGAGAACCAGATTGGTTCAACACACCTCTTGAGAATGTGTCCCAGATTCTGCAAGCATTCATCAAAAGAATCGCCAAAGACTGAGAAGTCTTCCATGAACACCTCCACATTTTGGCCAATCATGTCAGAAAAGATGGCCATCATACATCTCTGAAATATGGCCGGTGCACCACACAGACCAAAAAAAACTCGTCTGAAGGCAAAAGTACCAAATGTACAAGTGAAGGTAGTTTTCTCCTAACCTTCTGGAGTGATACAAATCTGATTGTAACCCGAATAGCCATCCAGAAGATAGTAATACTCATGATCAGCCAACCTGTCAAGCATCTGATCAATTAAGGAAAATGGAAAATGGTCCTTCCTAGTGGCTTTGTTTAGCTTCCGATAGTCCATGTAGAATCTCCACCCCGTGACTGTCCGTGTGGGAATAAGCTGTTAGGTCACACAACACTATAAAAGGGGGTTGAATCTAGTGTTTATACAATCAAATCGATTTAGAACATAAGTATGTAACAGTAATCAAGTTTATTCAATATAATAAGCTCTGTTACAAAGTAGATTAAACTACTCTCTCAGTGATGAACAATATCACTAAGAGCTGCTAGGTTACAATGAATAATGTTCTCGTGAATGATAACACTTATAGTGTAAACCCTAAGTTGTGCTTATATAGTACACAGTTATGAGATATCTTCTAATTGATATGGAATATAATTCTGTCTCCTAAAATATATCAATCAGATATTATCTTCTATAAGTCTTCTAGTTGTCCAACTCTTCATGCATATCTTCTATTGTTTTAGTCCAGATCCTCTCTTGTAAATCAGCTGCATTCCTTATCTGAAGTACCCATACTTATGTCCTGATATAAATCCTGACGGCCTTAAGTTCTGATATAAGTTCTGACTTCAGTAAGTTCTGATTTCCAGTAAGTCCTGATATTAAGTTTTGAAACTAAACACAACATATTAGACATGACATCTCAAATATATCTAACAATCTCCCCCAACTTGTAAATTATGAAAAATATACAAGTTAATAGATTTGATGATGTCAAAAACATTTAAGTACAAATGCAATGAGAGTTTAGTTAAACAACTAACTACAACTTACAGTCTTTGTAGCTTTTACCAATCTTACTGAGTCAATCTGAATCCAAAGTGATCTTGACAAAGTTTGATATCAGCTTCTCTTTTGCATTCCTCAGGACTTGAGCTAATATAGCCTTGACTTGCTTCATTTCTTCATCTTGACATCCAATCTGATAGATTGCAGTCCTAAGTATTGAGATGTGATTTCTTTTTAAACCATCACCAAGTCTGATTACCCTTGGATGAGATGAGTCTTAATTATAGCACAGACATTTCTCCTTCAGAAAAACTTCAAGTTTAGCAGAATTCTTCTTCATTGGAATTTCACTTCCATCATCTTCAACTATATTTGGAACAAATTCTGTAACTCTTGATCCAAAGATTCTGGCTTTATCCCTTATGGTCTTCATGATGAAATTTGACCATCTGGTAATCTCAGACTTTATCTCCAAAAGATAATGAAAGAATTGAAGTTCTTTCAAAGATTTGTTCAGCACATCTGATTCTAACATTCTGTATATTCTTCCATCTTCAAGAAACAGATGCAGCTTTTCTTTGACATTACTCTTATCATGAGCATCCAGTACCACTTGAACAGATATAACCTTATCATTGTGTTTCTGTGTAACTTCCTCAAGTGGTTTGTCAGTTAATAAGAATGGATCTCTAGTAAGTACTTCAACTCCTGTCTTGATCTTGGCTTCTTCAGAACCTAATCCAGCTCTTTCTCTTGCTTCTTTGGCTTTCAATCTAACAGTCATGAAATCATATAGCAGTTGACTTTTCTTAGGATCTGATGGTTTAACATTTTGCCATAGGAGTTTCCTCTTATCAGTAACTATCATCTTGTTCAAATCAACTTGAGCTTTGTCAGAGGTTGATGTCTTGATGGCTTGATCAGGATTTGTTGTTTCTTCTGTAGCTTGCTGTTCTTCACTCTGAACAACTTGAGCTATGTCAGAGGTTGTCTTAGATTCTTCTGTTATCTTCCTTCTTTTCAGATTTTCAACAATTTCATCTTCAGTAGCTGTATCATCAAAAACTTGAACCATTTTCCACACTGGTTTCATCAGGATTTAAGGAATCTTCATCTCCTGTGTCTTTGTTGGTTCATCAATCTTTCCTTTCCCTTTTGCCTTGAGATCAATTTCAACTTGTGATCTTGTCTTGGGCTTTGAAGCCTCAGAAGTTGACCTTTCCTTGATCACAATGCCTTTTGCCTTAGGCCTTGGAGGTTTCTTTGCATTAGAAGCTTTAGACTTAAGATTTGTCTTCTCAACTGCAAATCTAGCTTCTTCCTCCTTGAGAGTATCTAAATCCATTCCAGGATTATGCTTGAGAAATAATCTTCTAGCAATTTCTTCATCAAGTGTCTGAATCTTGGGATCTTTATAATAGACCGTACTCTCCATTCCCTTAAGCTTCAGAGTTTGCAAAAACTTCTGAGAGTCTTGACTTCCTCCTTGAATGAGAAGATCAGAACTTGATATCAGAATTTGATCATCAGAACTTGCTTTCAGAACTTGAGCATTCACAGCTTCAGAACTTGTATTCTTCTGTGTAGAAGATTTGCTAGAATTAGAATTTAGTTTCTGTGAAGAAACTTTGATGTTTTGCCCTTGACCTTGACCCTTGCCTTTGCTAGGGTTTCCCTGGTCATCTCCTTTATCATCCTTCTTCTTCAGTACTTGACTAGTTGAGCATTTAGACTTAACTACCTTCTCCCCCTTTTTGGCATCATCTGGTAGGAGTAGAGAGAGAAGAAGTTCCACTGAAGATTGGATTCTATGCAGTTGAGTCTGTTGAGAGGCTTGATTCTGCAGGGACCTCAGTTAGTTGGGCATGTTGCTTTTCTTGAACTTTCTCAATAGCCTCTACTTTTTCATGAATAAGTCTGATAAACCTGTTCTTGTCTAGCTTTAGCATCAGGTCCAGCTTATCAGCATTTTCCTATAGTTTATCAACCTTGGCATGAGTAATTGAGTGTTGACCTTGAAGACTTTTAGTACTAAGAGCTGTGACTTTAAGTTGAGCTTTAAAGTCAGAATTTGTCAACAACTCATCAACTTTTGCAATATGTTCTGACAGAACTTTGGAGCTGGGAATGAAGTCAGATTCATTCCACTTCTTGGTCCACTCAACTCCTCTGTGAGTTTCTTCCCATGGGACAGGAGCATCTTCTTCAACAAACTTTTTAATCAGTGCCTCTTTTCCAAGAATTAGAGCATTTACAGGAGCACTGTCTCCAAAACTTGAGAAAAGCTCATCATCTTCTGACAACACAAGAGTGTGTGTGGCTGTAGGAGATTCTGGTACAACTTCATCTGTTTCCACATCCAGAATTGGAGTAGTTGGTATTTCAACATTTAATGGAGAAACAGGTGGAGTTGTCACTTGTCCTTGTGGTGCTTCCAGAAATAGGACAGATGGAATGTGCAGCCTAATATTGTCAATTTCAGGACTTAATCCTGAATCTTCAACTATAGCTGTTTCTTTGATTGGAGAGACAGGAGGTGTGATCACTGTATCTTGAACAGTGTCTTCAGCTTGAGTTGGAGGTGGCAGAGCTTCAATTACTATTGGCTCTGATGAGATCAGAGATTCCTGATCATCTTCCTCAGCTTCTTCAGCATCTTCAGATTGAATTTGTGCCATATGCACACCTGCTCTAGTCTTCCTTTTTCTATTAGATGGAGGAGAAACATGATCTGCATCAGAATTTACAGATCTTTTCCTTTTCTGAATTCCAGAACCTTCGGTTTTATTTCCTTTCTAAAGAGTTGACTCTTCAGCTTCAACTGTCACAGGTTCTGATGCTGGAACCTGAACCTGTTCCTCTTCATCTGACTCATCCCTCAGAATAATCCTTCTTCTTCTCCTTGGTGGAGATTTAGGCATAGAGATAGTCCTTTTAGGCCTAGAGGATTTGTCAGATTTTACAACTTGCACCTTTTGGGAAGTACCAGAGGTTGGTTTGGTAGTAGGTGCTGATGGTTTTAGTTGAGAAGATTGTGCTAGTTGGAAATAAGTTCTGATGGTAGACTGTGGTTGGGAGGATTGAGCTGGTTGAGTATTGGTAGGTTGTGTAGGTGGAGGTTGTGCTGGTGCTACATTAGGATATACAGTATTGTATATGAGAGGATCAGAATTTACTAAGAACTATTTTACTGATTGAGGAATTTGGAGGGGTCTTAGTATAGTCTTCTTATTATCAGTAGATAATAAGTCTGTGAAGGCCCTTTTAGCAAGTTTAAAGGGTTCAATTGTCTCACTAAAATTTTGAGGTGCATCAGAATAACAAAAATTGTATATAAGCTGACAGAATCTAGCAAAATAAATTGTGTTGCTATCATCTTTCATCCTATCACCTATAAAACCTAGCACAACACTAGCATAATCAAAATGGTATTGATGAAGAAGAGCATACCCAATTTGCTAACTCATGATTGGTATAGCATCAAAGTTGGAGCACTTGTTGGCAAAGGCCTTAGTGATGCAATCGAAAAAGAAACTCCACTCCCTCCTGATGTGGGGCCTCTTCAATTGTCCCAGCTTGGACAAAGATTTCTTATAGCCCATATTTGCCATCATGTTTTCAAGTGCTGACTCTCCAACTTGTGAACTATAAGAATAGTTTTCTGGCAGATGCAATGCTTTTCGTATTGTAGACAAGATAACCAGATGCTCATCTTCACATGTTGTGAAGATAATGCTTGGGGACCCAGCTTCACCACCATCATCATATACCCCAGACCTCCAGAACTCCAAAATTTGTTTGCCTGAAAGAAGCTGTGGTTAGATCAGAGCATACCCAATTTCACTTCGAGCAAGAAAGTCTTGAATGAAGTGAAGTTCAGAAGGAGCCTCGTCCCTATTGAGAATAGCCATGTAGTTGTTAGGAACAAACTTGGCTCCATCATAGATAAGATCCTTAGGTGCCATATCTGTAAGAAATTAAGTGAAAAGTTATGTGTACAAAAGGTGTTTGATAAAATGCCTGTAAGAAATAGCTTCAGAAAATATTAGAGAGTGAGAGATAATAAGAGAGATTAGAAAATGAGAATAGTAGGTAAAAGATTGTAAAATCTTTTAACTCTCTTATTTATACACTCCACGTGACAACGGCTATGTTTGTGAAGCAGAACAGACTTTTTAAACCTAGCAGCATGGAAACAGTCAAAACAGTAATGAGTGGGCACGGTAAAGGTGCAGTAATTATGGCTCACATGATGTTACCAAAATAAATACGCAACGCATTAATCAAATGATTATCACTATTTTTATCTCACCTAATTATTTTTTGACAAAATGACCGTTACAGTAAAAACTAAAAATAAGTCAAGTAAATAAATAATGCCACGTAAGTATCATAGTTTCCATCAGGATTTGCATCAGAACTTGACTATTATCAGAATTTAATGGTTATCAGAATATGGCTTTTATACTAAAAAAATGAATGACTGTTTCTGTGATTCTTCACACAAATACTGACTGGTTTCTTCAGAGTTTAATCATCAGAACTTGTCCTCAGAATTTATGCAAATAATACTTAACTATTTATCTGAAACAACTTAATCACCACAGTAATTTTCATCATTCATATGGAGTGAGAGTGTGTGTATTTGCAAATATTCAGATAAAGATTAAAGTCTGATAAACTTCAGTATATCTTAGAAATAAGGCATAACTAAGAAAAGTGCTTAAAATTTGTCTTGAATTGTGAAGTCTACTATAGAATAAATTTATGCAAGAGTTCATCTCAACTGTTTGTGCTCATTTTATGCATCTTTTGAAATTCTATTCATAGTGGCTTCTCACTATAAATGAGTTACAACTGCTATCAGAATTTATGATGTTATCAGAATATTTCTCCAGTAATCAGAGAATGTGAAAAGTCACCAAGAAAAATTTGCTTTTCAAATGCATATTACTTAATACTAGCAATGTACTTGGGTCTTCCCTTTCACATATTTACTCTAGATCTCAAAGGAGTACCTGATTCCAATTTTTCTTTTCTTTTCTTTTATTTTCTTCAGATAAATGAGGCTTATCAAGCATGTAGTTTATCCTTAAGATTTACTGACATCGGAATTTGACAGATAAGAAGAAATATTCTAGTTTGTGACTTAGTAATAAGATACACAAAGTAAATTTGACTAAGATCAAAATCAAAATTTGCTTGTGTTATGGATTTCCACATAAACAACAAATTCAAACATGGGATAAATAGTTTGTTAAAGACTACTAAGTCAGCATCTAACAAGATAATCCTCATTGGATTAAATAGTCACAGAATATTCAAAACACTATCAGAGTATATAGAATCACATCAAATAACAATCAGTATTTAATATATATTATAATTTAAGCACAGACTACATGGAGATAAGAAAATCTATAAACACTGATCATAAAGTCTGATGCATGAGAACAAAAACTAAACAGATTTTGAGAAAGAACCTGAAACCATCCCAAGTTCATTTACCAGTCTTGTAAAAGTAGCTTCACATAGTGGTTTTGTGAAGATATCTGCTAGTTGTTGATCTTTTGGGATAAAATGCAATTCCACTGTACCTTCCATCACATGTTCCCTTATGAAATGGTACCTAATGCTGATGTGCTTTGTCATTGAGTGTTGAACTGGATTTCCTATCATAGCAATAGCACTTTGATTATCACAGTAAATGGGTATTTTAGAAAATTCTAACCCATAGTCTAGTAACTGATTCTTCATCCAAAGAATATGTGCACAACAGCTTCCTGCAGCAATATATTCTGCTTCTGCAGTTGATGTGGAAATTGATTTTTATTTCTTGCTAAACCAAAAAACCAATCTGCCTCCAAGAAATTAGCAGCTTCCACTAATGTTTTTCCTGTCAAGTTTACATCCTGCAAATTTTGCATCTGAGTAACCTATTAGTTTAAAATCTGATTCCCTAGGATACGACAACCCTAGATCAGATGTACCCTTGAGGTACTTGAAAATTCTTTTCACGGCTATTAGATGAGGTTCTCTTGGATCAGCCTAAAATCGTGCACAAAGATAGGTAGCATACATGATATCAGGTCTACTTACAGTCAAATATAGAAGTGAGCCAATCATACCTCTATAGTTAGTAATATCTACTGATGCTCCAGTATCTTTATCTAACTTGGTGGCAGTGGCCATGGGAGTGGATGCAGTTGAACTGTCTTGCATTCCAAATTTCTTGAGTAAATTTCTGGTGTACTTGGATTGATTTATGAAAGTACCTTCTTCAGTTTGCTTGACTTGAAGTCCCAGAAAATAGCTAAGTTCTCCCATCATATTCATTTGATATCTTGACTGCATTAACTTGGAAAATCTTTCACAAAGTTTTGTATTTGTAGAGCCAAAGATGATATCATCAACATATATTTGTACCAAGAGTAAGTCCTTTTCATGGTTGAGGTAGAACAGAGTTTTATCAATTATGCCTTTGGTAAATCCACTTTCCAGAAGGAATTGAGCTAAAGTCTCATACCATGCTCTTGGAGCTTGCTTGAGGCCATAAGGTGCTTTGTCAAGCCTGTAGACATGATTTGGAAATTTTGGATCTACAAAGCCTGGAGGTTGTTCAACATATACCTCTTCTTCTAATTCTCCATTGAGAAAAGCACTTTTCACATTCATTTGAAAGACTTTGAACTTCTTGTGAGCAGCATAAGCCAAAAAGATTCTTATGGCTTACAATCTAGCAACTAGAGCAAATGTTTCATCATAGTCAATACCCTCCTGTTGAGAGTAACCTTTAGCAACCAGCCTTGTTTTGTTTCTTGTAATTATGCCATCACTGTCAGTTTTATTTCTGAACACCCATTTTGTGCCAACAATGGACCTGTTCTTTGGTCTTGGCACTAGGGTCCAGACTTTATTTCTTTCAAATTCATTTAACTCTTCCTGCATTGCTTGCACCCAAATAGCATCTTGAAGAGCTTCATCCACTTTCTTTGGTTCAGTCTGAGATAGAAAGGAATGATAGAGACATTCATTTGATGTTGTTGTTCTAGTTCTGACACCTGCTTTAGGATCTCCAATTATTAAGTTAGGTGTGTGTGATTTAGTCCACTTCCTTGCAGATGGAAGTTGATCTCTAGAACCGGATCCTCCCCCATGATCCATGCTGTCTTCATCAGCATTTTATGATGCTCCCCCTGAAGTTATGCTCTCTGAAATTTTAGAATTTGAGTTGGATCCTTCAGGAATTGAAGAATCAGAGTTTCCAGAATTATCAGAATTTGGCTCATCAACACTTGATGAATCAGAACTTGAAGAGCCAGTGACAGGTTCTGATGCTTCTTGAGAGTCTTGAGATGTGGTATGTTCATCAGCTTGCTCCCCCTGAACAGGTGCATTTTCCTTTGGAGTAGTTACCACAGTTTCAATGACATCAGAACTTAACCCGTCAGAACTTACAGGATCATGATTTAAGTCATCAGAATTTATATCTTCATTTTCAAATCTCAGCTGATCATGATCATTGAAATCTTCAAGTCCGGTAATATTTTTATCATCAAAAGATACATTGATAGATTCCATGACAACCCTTGTTCTTAAATTGTAGACTTTGAAAGCTTATGTGGAAAGTGGATATCCAACAAAAATTCCTTCATCAGCTTTTAGATCAAATTTTGACAGCTGTTCAGGATGAGTCTTAAGAAAAAAACACTTACATCCAAATACATGAAAGTATTTCAGATTCGGCTTCTTTTTCTTCACCATCTCATATGGTGTTTTTCCATGCTTGTTTATGAGTGTAGCATTATGTGTAAAACAAGCAGTCTGTACAGCTTCAGCCCAAAAATAGGTTAGTAGCTTTGCTTCATCAAGCATAGTACGTGCAGCTTCAATAAGAGTCATGTTCTTTCTTTCTACAACTCCATTCTGCTGTGGAGTTCCAGGTGCAGAAAATTCCTACTTTATTCCATGCTCTTTGTATAACTCTTCCATGATTGAATTCTTGAACTCAGTTCCATTATCACTTCTTATTATTTTAACAAAATCTTTGACCAACTTATCTAGCTGTTTGACATGATCAGTTAGAGTAGATGCAGTTTCATTCTTCTTGTGCAAGAAATATACCCAAGTGTATCTTGTGAACTCATCCACTATAACCATAGCATATTTCTTCATTGCAATGGACATGACATTGACTAGACCAAATAGATCAACATGCAGTAAGTGATAAGGCTCAAGAATTGAGGATTCAGTTTTGCTCTTGAATGAAGATTTTCTTTGTTTTGCCTTTTGACATGAGTCACAAAGACCATCAGGAGCAAATACTGATTTTGGCAGTCCTCTCACAAGATCTTTCTTTACTAGCTCATTTATGTTGCTGAAATTTAAATGAGAGAGTCTCTTGTACCAATTCCAGCTTTCTTCAATTGATGCTCTGCTTAACAGACAGAATTGATGCTCTGCTTAACAGACAGATTGCGGAACCATCAGAGTTTGTTGAAAGTCTGGCTTCATATATGTTACCATGTCTGTAACCTTTCAGAACAACTTTGCCTGTAGAATTACTTACAACTTCACAGTGTTCTTCAAAGAAATCCACATGATAACCTCTGTCACAGATTGACTCACACTTAGCAGATTGTGTTTAAGTCCTGAGACAAGAGCTACTGTTTTAATGATGACATTCCCAAGATTGATATTGCCATATCCCAGAGTTTTTCCCATGTTACCATCTCCGTAAAAAACTCCTAGGCCATCTTTCTCCACAAAGTCTGATAACAGGGCTTTATTTCCAGTCATATGTCCTGAACATCCACTGTCCAGAACCAGGATGTTTTTCCTGTTGCCCTGCAATCACAAAGACCACTATTGGTTAGTTTTAAGGACCCATATTTTCTTGGATCCTTTGGCCTTTTTAAGTTTGTTTGCAGCGGATTTAGTTTTAGAGTTTATGCTACATGCTTTTTATCAAACTTTGTATCAGACTTTGCATCAGAATTTACACTAGAAGGAATTACACTAACTTTCTTCAAAGAAGGTTTTATTTGATAATAATCATAGTACAAACTATGATATTCCTTACAAGTATAAATAAAATGCCATAAACTACCACAATGAAAATAAGGATTTTGTGGTTTAAACCTAACAGACTGACTCTTAACTCCCGATCTAGGAGGTAAAGAGTTTATATCTTTATTTTTCCTATAAAAAGAAGCAAGATGGTTGGAGTTTCCACAATTATAGCATTTCTTTCTAGGAGCATTAGGAACAGGCATATAATTATTGCTTTTATTCATACCTTACCTTCCATTCCTATTTTTCTTAGCTTCCTTGACCTTGTTTACATTTTTAATCTCTTTCAGCTTATGCTTAAGCTGCTTCTTTGTCATTAAGCCAATATTTACTACAGCTGGTTTATCCTGTTTTAATTTGTCAGAAGTTAACTTTTCTTTGACTTCTGTCTTAGAGTCTTTCATCTTTTCAGAATCAGACACAACAATTTTTGCTACAAATTTAACAGGATTAATTTTAGGCTTTTCATCCTCCTTGGTAAAGTTTGGTTTAGATGACACAGTTTCCTTTTCTTTTTTATCATCTAGGTAACCTAGTCCTTCTTTCCAATTTCCATTTTCTAAGATTTTCTGAGTTGTTCTTCCAGAGTTAGTCCAAGTTTTGATTATCTCCTTTTCCTTTTCCAGCTCAGATTTAAGATATTTATTCAGTTTTAGCACTTCATCTCTAACATACAAAGCCTCGTCTCTTTCTTTCTGAGTTTGATGGAACATAACTAACTCTTTTTCTAAATAGTCATTTCTGTTTCTAAGAGCAAGACTTTCAGATGTTAATCTTTCATTTGTTAAAGTCTGATCTCTAAAACTAATGAACATGGTTTTAAGATATAATCTTAGCTCAGAAATATCATCAGTATGAAAATCAAGAGTTGATTGAGGTACCTTTAATTCAGCAGCATCAGAACTGCTATCAGCATTTGCCATTAAGGCATAGTTCACCTCATCTTCAGAATCTGGAGTGTCTGCCCAGTTTTTCTTCTTTGTGATACGTGCTTGACCTTTATCACCTTTTCCTTTCTTGCAGTCAGGAGAGATGTGGCCTCTTTCACCACAATTGTAGCATTTGACATTTGAGTTTTCTCCTCTGTCAGACTTTCCTCCTTTGCCTTCAGATTTTTGAACCCTTTCTTTTCAGAACTTCCACCTTTCCTAGAAAACTTCTTGCCCTTTCTGAATTTCTTGTAGACTATCTTTGTGATACCCTTCACCATAAAAGCACACAGTTGCATCATCTCTGCATCAACATCCACTTCTGATAAATTTTCAGATTCTGAATCATCATCATCAGAATATGATGACTCTGAATCAGGCTGTATGATGAGAGCCTTTCTTTTGACCCTCTTTGAGATAACCACTTTAGGAGATTCCTCCTCAGCTTTAAGAACAACTGTCTTTGACTTTCTTCCATGCCTTTTACTTCTTTGATCCATCTAAGTTTATGAGTCTTGAGCATACCATAAATTTCATCAAGAGTAGTTTCAGCAAGGTCATAGTCGTCTCTTATGGTAATAGACTTCAAATCCCAATTTCAGGAAGAGTTAAAAGGAATTTTAGATTTGAATCTTCAAGATCATATTCCTTGTCCACCAGTGACAGATCATTCAAGAGTTTGGAAAATCTGTCATATAAATCAGTTAATGACTCATCAGCTTTTGAGTCAAAGTGTTCATACTCTTGAGTGAGTATAGTCTTCCTGTTCTTTTTGATTACATCAGTTCCCTGGCATCTTGTCTCCAAAGCATCCCATATCTTATTTGCAGTCTTGCATCCAATTACCCTGTTTGATATGACATTGTCAATTGCACTATGCAGCATATGCCTTACCCTTGCATCCTTGGCAATAGATGAGATGTCTTCAGCTGTGTAATCACCTTTCTCCTTTGGTATCATCTTTACTGGTTGATCAGCAACTGCAACAGAATGCTTGGTAGGCTTATATGGTCCATCATTAATTCTATCAAGGTATTCTGGATCTGTGGCTTCCAGAAATATAGCCATCTTTACCTTCCATATAGGATACTCAGATGCTCTCAGGATGGGAACCCTAATAGTCTCATATCGACTGTGGGTTTGATTGTTTTGAGTATCTTGAGTTTTGGTGGGCTTGGGTGGAGTTTGTGTTTCTTCAGACATGATTGTAAACCGGATCTCACTATTTGTATATCAACAGAGAGGCTATGATACCACTTATTAGGTCACACAACACTATAGAAGGGGGTTGAATATAGTGTTTATACAATCAAATCGATTTAGAACACAAGTATGTAACAGTAATCAAGTTTATGCAATATAATAAGCTCTGTTACAAAGTAGGTTAAACTACTCTCTCAGTGATGAACAATATCACTAAGAGTTGCTAGGTTATAATGAATAATGTTCTCATGAATGATAACACTTATAGTGTAAACCCTAAGCTGTGTTTATATAGTACACAGTACTAAGATATCTTCTAATTGATATGGAATATAATTCTGTCTCCTAAAATATATCAATCAGATATTATCTTCTACAAGTCTTCTAGTTGTTTAACTCTTCATGCATATCTTCTATTATTTTAGTCCAAATCCTCTCTTGTAAATCAGCCGCATTCCTTATCTGAAGTACCCGCACTTAAGTCTTGATATAAATCCTGAAGGCCTTAAGTTCTGATATAAGTTCTGACTTCAGTAAGTTCTGATTTCCAGTAAGTCCTGATATTAAGTTCTGAAACTAAACACAAGAGATTAGACATGACATCTCAAATATATCTAACATAAGCTCATTCTTCTCATTTGCTACCATAGTAATTCCACCTTTCTTTGGCACACATTGAACTGGGTTTACCCATGAACTGTCAAAGATAGGATAGATGATCCCTGCATCTAGCCACTTCAGAATTTCCTTCTTCACTACCTCCTTCATGATAGGATTAAGTCTTCTTTGCTGCTCGATTGTAGGCTTGCTACCTTCCTCTAGCAGAATTTTATGCATACAGTAAGAAGGGTTGATCCCCTTGATGTCTGTTATAGTCCATCCAATTGCCGACTTAAACTCTCTCAGAATTCTCAAAAGCTTTTCCTCATTACTACCTGAAAGGTCAGAAGCAATAATAACAGGAAAATTAGATGCATCACCTAAAAATGCGTACCTCAAATGCTCAGGTAAAGGCATAAGCTCAAGAGATGAAGGTTCCTCAATAGAAGGCTTGAGGCGTTTAGGAGCTTTGTTCAATTCCTCCATTCCAAGATATTCGAAAGGCATATCAATCTTCCTTTTCCAGGGAGAAGCATTCAAATACTGTAATTGCTCTTCACCTTCATCATTTTTATTGTCTGAATTCCCCAATAAGGCTTTTTCTAAGGCATCAGACCTTATCAATTGATCAAGTTCCGATGTGACCACCGAATCGACCAACTCCACTTTTAAGCACTCCTCATTATCAGTAGGAAATTTCATAGCATTGAACACATTAAAAGTAACATCCTGATCCAGCACTAGCATTGTAAGCTCACCCTTCTCCACATCGATCAAGGTTCGGCCAGTTGCCAAGAAAGGCCTTCCCAAGATTATGGGAATCTTCTTATCCTCCTCGAAATCAAGAATTACAAAATCAGCAGGAAAGATGAGTTTATCAACCTTGACCAAGACATCCTCCACCATACCTCACGGATATGTAATAGAACGGTCGGCCAATTGCAAAGTCATATAAGTTGGTTTGGGATCAGATAAGTCCAACTGCTTGAAGAATGACAAAGGCAACAGATTGATGTTAGCTCCCAAGTCACATAAGTATATGTTAAAAGACACTTTTCCAATAGTACATGGAATAGTGAAGCTTCCTGGATCTTTAAGCTTTGGAGGCAACTTCTACTGCAACATAGCACTGCATTCCTCCATGAGAGCGACGGTCTCTAAATCATCTAGCTTCACCTTCTGAGATAGAATACCTTTCATAAACTTTGCATAACTAGGCATCTGCTCGAGAGCCTCAGCGGAAGGTATGTTGATATGAAGTTTCTTGAACACCTTCAGAAACTTCTCAAATTGCTTGTCCAGCTTTTTCTTCTGCAGCCGCTTAGGAAAAGGCGGTGGAGGATAGATCTATTTATCCCCTATATTACCCTCAGGCGGAGTGTGCTCAACAGTAGTCTTCCTTGGTTCCACTTCTTTATCCTGCTACTTTGCTTCTTTCTCAGCCCCGACTTCTTCAATCAACTCTTGAGTTTGTTCGGGATTCGCACCCTTCCCAGACCTCAAAGTGATTGCCTTTACCTACTCCTTAGCTTCCTTCTTTCCTGGCACTTCAATGTCACTAGGCAATGTACCAGGTTGGCGATTTAGCAAGGCACTAGCAATTTGCACAATTTGATTTTCCAATATCTTGATAGAAACAGCTTGACTCTTGCACATAAGCTTCAACTCCTCTAGTTCAGATTTTTCATTCCCTGGTTGCAGCTGAAGTTATTTTCTTGGTGCATACTGTGGTTGCTGAAAACCAGGGGGGTTGTACTGCTTAGCTGGATACTGCTGATAAGGATGTTGAACCGCATTCTGAGCGTTGCTCCAACTGAAATTAGGATAATTGTGGTTGTTAGGATGATAGGTGGCTGGCACAGGTTGCTGCAATCGCTGGAAGTTGCTCACGAACTGAGCTGATTTACTGGAAATTGCACATTGATTAGTCTCATGGGCACCAGAACAAAGCTCACAGATACTAGTGATTTGATTAACTCCATAATTAGCCAAAGTGTCCACCTTCATTGTCAAAGCCTTAAGTTGGGCAGCGATAGCAGTTGCTGTGTCCAACTCCAGAATTCCTGCTACTTTCCCCTGAGTCAGTCTCTGGGAAGGATTCTGGTACTTATTAGCAGCCATCAGTTCAATAAGTTCATAGGCTTCATCATAGCTCTTAGCCCACAAGGCTCCTCCTGATGTTGCATCAAGTATGGGCCTAGAAGTAGGACCCAATCCATTGTAGAAGTAGTTAATAATCATCCAATCAGGCATGCCATGGTGTGGGCACTTCCTTAGCATCTCCTTATATCGATCCCAAGCCTCACACAAAAATTCTTCAGTTTGCTGCTCGAACTGGGTAAGAGCATTCCTGATTGCTGCAGTCTTCGCCATGGGGAAGAATTTAGTGAGAAACTTTTGAGCAAGATCTTCCCAAGTTTTGATAGACCCTGCTGGTAGAGAGTGTAACCAGCACTTAGCCTTGTCCCTCAGAGAGAATGGGAAGATTTGTAGCTTGATAGCATCTTCAGTCACATCATTGAATTTAAAAATGTCGCAGATCTCGATGAAATCCCTGATGTGCATGTTAGGGTCTTCAGTAGGAGAACCCCCAAACTGAACTGAGTTATGTATCATCTGGATCATGCTTGACTTGATCTCAAAAGTGTTAGCCCTGATGGCTGGTCTGATGATGCTAGACTGAATGTCATTAATCTTAGGCTTAGAATAGTCCATCAAAGCCTTCGGATTTTTTGCTTGATCACCCATAGCTACTATAATTGGCTCTTCGACTTTCTCTTCTTCTTCTACCTTCTTTTCTTCCTCGAAAACTTCCCTACGAACTACCACAAGTTCTTCCTCGGCTTTATCCAGTATTCTCTTACGAGTACGCGAACGCGTATGCATACACCCTCGCTAGAGTACCTGAAACCAGACAAGGAACAAATAAGTAACAATGTCTGAGTCAATGAACTTTAACGACCACTGATGGAAAGCACATAAACTATAAATTAACACTGCAGTCCCCGGCAGCGGAGCAAAAAACTTGTTAGTCGCTAAACATGCGCTAATAATACACACAAGTATACGAGTTCGCAAGTAGTATAAAATCTTTTTTAGTTCGTTCCCACAGAGACTATATTGGTTAACTATCTAATTTATGCACCTAAGCAACAATGTATGGTTATTATCTAATGCTAAGACGATAACAAATTGAGATTGTTTATAACTAAGAATTACGCTAACAATTATAACTACGAGAATAAGATTGACTGAATTGATATATATGACAAATATGGGATTCTAACTTCATTAAATACTTCATTCAATAGCCTTATTATTCTTAACCTTAGCATACAATGGTGATGACACTAATCAGATAATATGAAGCTGATAAAGGCCAACTTTTGTTGCACGAGTACCATTCTACCAAACATTCACAAAAGAGATAGAAGCTGAATAGGCACCAATTACATTGAGACCCTATATGTCTATAGAATTTGACAACATAACGGTTTAAGCACAAGTTATCAATCTTGATTACATAGGGCAAGTAAGATGGTTAAAATTACCTATGGAATCATGCATAACAATTGCATGAACCTATGCTAGCATGGCAAGTTCTAAATCCTTAAATTCACTTTCGCTTCATAAAGAATTAACACACTATCTTATAAGTTCGCGACGCTCATAAGACGAATATGCACAACCAATACTAGGATGTCATACAATCACCACATAATAAGGCATCAAACAATTTAACTAAAGAAATCCATAAATAAATTCGCTAGAACCCCACGATAACGATTAGCCCATAATCGGACTCATCATCAACGTGGGTTCCGATGAAAACCTGATATAATAAATGTAGTCTTTATACGAATAAATAAAACCAAGTACAAACAAGAGTATAGGTTTAGAAAAATAAGAAACAAGCATCCAAATTACAACTCAAAATAAATATTCAGAAGAATAAACTAGATCGTCTTTGCCTTTGTTGAATTATGTTAAAGGTCTCTTGTCGTCTTCTCCTTATGCTCTGGTCCGTCTCTGACTTGTTATCTATTAAAAACGACCTAATATGAATATATATAGCATCCCTCAACAATCTGGAAGCTTCCCTCTTAGAATTGTAGTAGAAACAGGATTTTGAAATTCGGCCTCGGCGCGGCCGCGCACTATCACAGCGCGGGCGCGCTATCACAGCGCGGGTGCGCTATCACAGCGCGGGCGCGTTGCATTTCTGGAACCCTGGCGTGGTCGCGCGCTATCACAGCGCGGGCACGCCGTCCTTCTGGGAAAAACTCAGATTTCTTCTTAAAACTTGCTGCTTCGAGCCGGCTTTCCACGAGCTTTTATTCCAACACCACCTGGACACCAAATTAGCACCAAAACAATGCTAATTCACCTGATTACCTGAATAGTGCCTGAAATGCAAAAACATTAGAAAACACATTAAAACATATAACAACTTGAGTACAAATTCACCAATACAAACCTTATTAGAGCATAATAAAGTGTCATAGATGTCACTCAACACTGGCATGCGGGGCGGCCGCGCTGGTTTTCCAGAAGCACGGCGCGCCCGCGCTGCCAGGAGGGACGGCCATGCTGGGTCACTGAAGAAAAAAAAAAGACATATTTTAAAGAGAAATTCGGGAATTTTAATACAAAATTAATTCTCACCCGAATTTTACTCACCCATATCCCAAATTTCCCTCTCCAAATCAAACCCATTATTCCCATTATTCCCATTATTCCCAAAATCAATTCCCACTCCTTTTCCATAACCAATTCTATTCCTAAACTCCTATATATACACACATATATACACAAACTTCTCCATCACTTCTCAAACTCTCAAACACACAAATCTCTCTTACAAACTTCTATTCTCTCAAACTTATTCAATCTCAATGGCACCAAAAAGACAGAGAACCCAAGTGAGCAGCAACACCACTGGTTCTTCGTGTGCAGGTGGTGTGAGGCCTAGAATTTCAACTACCGAGGCTAAGGCGGAGTATATGAGGCTGCTTTCGAAGCCTATAGCCAAGGAGCCTGGTTTTCTGCCATCAGGGAAAGATGGTGAGTTGTTGGAGATGATATTGGAGATGGGCTGGGTTGCTTTTTGCGAGACACCCACTGCTGTGCCCATGAGTGTGGTGTGTGAGTTCTACGGGAATGCTAAGGCGGAGAAGAATGATTTCACGATGGTTAGGGGGATGATGATGGAGGACAGTGTTGAGGCTATTCGTAGGGTGATTGAGCAGCCCGAAAGGAGGCCAGATCAGGAGAACTGGAACGAGAAGACACCGGAGGAGTTTAACTTGGATTTGATTGTTGCTACCCTGTGTGTGCCTGAGACTCATTGTAAGTTCAAGAAGGACATGAACGAGTATGCCACTTTCCCTGCATCGTTCATGAACAGGTTTGCACGTGCATGGAATTCTTTTATTTGTGCTAACATCATGCCATCTTCTCACGTGCATGATGTTACTGTGGAGTGTGCATGTTTGTTGTGGGGCATTCTGCAAGGAGACTATGTGGATCTTGGGATGGTGATTCATCAGGGTATTCTGAGGTTCTTGCGAGGGAGTAATACGGGTTCGATACCCTATGCGTCCATTGTGACGAAGTTGTGTGTGGCGGTTGGCGTTCATTGGCCCCGCACATGAGGAGCTGCAGCTCCCGAGTGCCCCGATTGATAGTTCGACGCTGTTGAATATGACGGAGTGGTATGGTGGGAAGCCTGATTCTAAGGGGCTTGGATATTCTTATGACCATCTGCCAGGTGGAAGGCTAGCGGATCAGACGTATGATAGTGGGGCTTCGCAGGCTCGTCGAGCAGTTTGGAGAGCTCGGTTGGGAGAGGAGGCTGGTCCTTCGAGATCACAGCAACAACAGCAGGAGGAAGCACATGACATTATTGATTTGAGTGCGATACAGTATAGGCGTTTAGCTAGGAGGATGGATGCGATACATGCCATCCATAGCAGGTTTGCACATAACCTCACCCAGGCGTTGGGGACTGCATTCAGAGCCACATAAGTTGACATCCAATGGCCAGTATTCGGTGAGGATTCTGTATATCCACCTCCAAACACTCCTAACACTCCACCCCTTGAGGGTGATGACCCTGATTCTGATTAGGTATGCCTGATTCCTTGCTATTACCTTCACTGAGGATAGTGAATATTTTAAGTTTGTGGGTAGTAGTTAAGGATTATGTGTTTTGTGTGAGTCACATATAGTTTGCATATTCATGCTAGTTTAGTTCATATAGTTGCATATTTGCCATGTGGTACTTTTTTTATTTTTGTAGTTTTTTTGTACGATAGTTTGTTGCATATAGTTCATGCATTTGCATAATAACATGATCCCTTAGATGATTTTGCCGATTGATTTGTGATATTGATGCTAGTGTAGTGATGTCGTGCTTAGTGATGTTAAGTCGTATCGAGTTGATTTGCATGTTTGAGATAATTATATTTCACTAAGTCTTATAGGTTGCTTGAGGGCTAGATCATGGTCATGGTTTGTTTGTCTATCGAGGTTTAATCGCTTGTTTATATTTAGAATTTATGATATTCTCTTAATGATAAAATAACATGGATATTTAAAAATTGGAGGAAATTGGATTTCATTGCTAGTTGTTGTGGCTAGGTGTCAAATGGCTAGTAACCGGCTCATTTTATATGAGTAGTCTAGGGTTGAACGAGATGGAGTAAAACGCACTTGTTTAGAAATTTTTGAAAAAAAAAGAAAAAAAATAATGTGTTTATGCATGATTGATCACGAGTGGGCTCTTTAATACTCGAGTTATTAAGTTCTTAGGGGACTTTGTGCCTAGTGACCTAAAGCTTTTTATAGTCTGGGATGCGCTAACATAACGCTCGCTACATGGGTATTATTGTATAAGTCTTTTGTGGACCTCACTCTTTGCACGGTCAAGTAAGCATAGTTGTATTGTTTATGTGTTGTGAATAAAAGTATGAATCCATGTAAAATTCCGATATAAGAATTGAAGTGTTATAAGTTATTTTGAGTTTAGCTTTTATTCTATTTATAACATGACGATTGCTTTGATGAGTAGTGAGTCATGATTATTGATCTAGTTGCGATAGTTTATCTGTGAGCATTTGCACACACGCACGTTTCTGGCTTGTAAGCTGATTTGTGGAAGTTGATTGATCTTTGTGCGAATAACTGCAATTATTGAGATGTTGCTTGTTGATTGGTTTAGTAATTCTATGGGGATCATTGCATTCATATATTTGTATTAATGTATTTTTATTTCTTGTTCTTTGAGTCTGTTTATGCTTGAGGACAAGCATCGATTCAAGTTTGGGGGTATGTTGAGTGGCATTTATGTCACTTTATAACGCTCCATAAAACTTTGAATTGGTGTTTTGTACTCAAGTTATTGGTGTTTTTAATGTGTTTTGTAGTGTTTTTGCATTTCAGGCATTTAACAGGAATTCAGGTGAATTGGCATTATTTTGATGCTAATAAGGTGTTAGGATGGTGTCTAGAATAAAAGCTCGTGAAAAGACCAACTCAAACCAGCAAGAAAAGAAAAAAGCAGAAATTTTTCCAGGGAGTCAGTGCGTCCGCGCTATAGTAGCGCGGGCGGAGTACAGAGATGCAGCGCGCCCGCCTGGTAAAGCGCGCGGCCGCGCCGGGTCGAATTCAAAGAATCATGTTTCCTATTCTGATTTTGATCCAGAAGACTTCTAATCTGCATGGGCTGTTATATAAACATAACTTAAGGTCGTTTTTCATAACAAGACGTACCAGAGCTTAAGGAGAAGGCGTAATAAGACCGTAAAGCACAACTCAACCAAGGCGAAGAGGATCTATTTTATTCTTGTGATTCTTTGTTTTAAGTTGTAACTTTGGATGCTAGTTTTCTTGCTTTTATGCTTTTCTATATATATATATATTTTGCTGATTTTTAATCCTTTTACATAATGGAGAATGCAATGGAGCGTGCAGAGCTGAAGATGAGAGTCGAAGAGCTTGAAGCAGAAGTTGCAGAGTTGAAGAATATTATAGAATTGCTAAGGATTGTGATAAAAAATAATGAAAGTAAGATAGCTCTTCTTGAAAAGCACAAGGAGGATTGGATCGCGTTACTTCATACTGCAATAGAAATCATGGGGGGAAGTAAGAAAGGAGAGGGAAAGTAAATGATATTTTTACAAGTTTCTCTATGTATTTTACCATGGAAAAAATGCTCTATAATTGCTCTATGAACGATTGTAAAGACTCTGACTCTTTAATTGAGCTACACCGTGTTTTTGGTCTATCTCCCATAGAGGAAGTATGGTCTCCTCGAGGTACTTGTGTTTTCCATTAGTATGGGTTGTTTATATACCGTCACTATACTTTTATGTAATTATTGACTTATTTTAATTCAGTTCTATATTGATTACTTATTTGTGTTGCTTCTTCGTGTATATATATGGTTTCTGGTGTATGCATCGTGATTTGTTGATAGAGATTTGGTGTATTTTATTTTATTCCAAACGACGCTTGTGTATGTTTAGTTCTAAGTATAGATTATTGTTTTAAAATATTTAGAGTTTTACGGTTTTGGTGTTTGAATGTCGTTATAAGGTTTCGTGAAAAAATGTGTGATTAGGTCTGTATGATATTTTGTAGGTTCGATCCTTTATATCTGAGATTGGAACAAGGAATTTAATTAGGTTGGATGCTTTCCTGCATACTAAATTAAACCAAAACATAGCTGGCCTAGGGGTTGATCAAACTTCCCCTTTGAAAGTGAGAAAGTTCACGGTGCCTTCATATTAGATAGGTACCTAGTACCGACTCTCCGAAGGGCATTTCACCTAACTCGAGGTTGTGTATCACGCTCTCCTAATACAAGCATAATTCATATCACAATAGATTTGCCCCCATTCAGGAAATAAGGAATCATGAGTCTGTAGCTTAGGACCACATGATATCCTGCATATTAGTCACGCTATCCCAGACATGACTCCCAAGAAACCAAATAATGCTGCCTGATCCATGAGGAATCAAAGTCGGTGTACAGATTCTTGTAAACACTGCTAAGATAAAGATAGTGCACTGGTTTTGGGGGACAATCATTTAGTAGCAAAATATTCCAAATCCATATTTGGGAGTCCAACAGCAAAAGTCCTTTACCAAACAAGGTGACCGTTAGGAACATTATTACTTGTAGCATGCACACATGACTCACCCACCTACTTGGATCAAAGGGATGCCAATTTCCACAGAAGAGCGATGCGTCTCAACAGTGTATAACGTCTTTCGTTCGACGGAACTTAACTCTGCATATAGTAAGTAATGTTTTTACTTTTTTTTAACCCTTCATGTATATTAAGATCTAAATTTCTGATTCAGTGATGTCTTAGGTTCCTTATGTCCGTGTTCTTATAGAAGCATAGGCAACTATGATGAACTATACATTATAATATTGGACAAGAATCTGCTTTTTTGAAACAAATGTAGATACACTAAGTCTGGAATCTTTAACAAACAGGGCATAAGTTGTACTTTTATGTAATTATACTTGTGTCTACAGTATTAATTTAATGGCTGTACAGATCTAAATGACTCCGAATCCTGATCAAGATCAACCTTTGCACGAAATCTGTGTTTCTTTTGAGAATCAATTGTGCCTGCATTTTGATCTCGCAGCACAACTTGGCCATGCTTATCACTAGAGGGTTTTAGTTTCTTCCATCTCTTTTTGTCACCCTTTTTGTCCACTTCTTCTTTTTTGGCTCTTAATTCGTTAACTATTACATCTTTCCATGCTGCTATGATTCTTCTCATGTTGACTTTTCGATGCTCTTCAACTTCTGATCTAATTCTCACCACCTACATATTATTAGTGTATATAAGGATTTAGACAATTTGAAATTATTACATTGCTTTGAAACAGAGAGTGGTATATAGGTAAACTGGTTCAGCCTACAAATTGCCAAATTTGCCATCTGTACACTAAATACGTACCACCACCATGTACAACATAGAAAATAGTGATTTAAATTAATGTACTAATGTGACCGGTGATTAACAGTCTATATAAGGCAGCATGATCAAAATAAATAGAGATATTTATACTTACATGTCGAGGGATAAAATTATCAATCTCAAGTTGCTGGTATCGAATCACAAGCGAGATATCTTCACCTAGAAATGAGGTGAAGCTATTAGTATTAAGATTACTTTGGCTTCGTTGTAACAGATGAATAGAATTCCTGCTTCGTTTATTACAGAGTGGAAGTGTGTGAGGGATGCCAATGTGTGTCTGAGGTTGCGGATGTTTAGCTGGAAAAGAATCAGTGATGGAAGTGCCGTACATCGGAAGCAATGTTTCCGTCGTGATTTCCGATAAATGAGGTAATATTAACCCTCCATGGTCTGTGGACGTTCCGAACATTTTTAAATTTTCATCAATGCCGTTCAACAGCTGTCTGCAAGTAAAATTTTTGAATCGTCATAATTACACACTTACAGGAAAAAAAGGTGAAAAGATACGGAAACTGGACATGAGTGATTTGCGTAGACCGGTGGATTTAATGCAAATACCTACGGAAAATTTAAATGGAAGCGTCACAGGAAATCATCTGTTTTGACTATACAAATCATAAGGTTTCATGCCAAATTTGTTTTCATTAGAGCCCGACTCTATGTACAAAATGGAGAAAAGATATGAATGATGGTTGGAAATATGCCGAAATTGCACCTGTTATTGCAAACAAGCTGAGGATGCAAGGAATTTAGATGTTGCGCTTAAACTGCCATTAAGATACGTTTGTTGAGTACTCTTGATTCTCTCTCTATATTTCTGTATGTGAGTACATAGGTGTATGTAGTTATATAGAGGAGAGTTGATATACTGAAGAGAAAAAAAGAAGAGAGTTGATATAAGTTATGGGTTGGTAGATTGCTTTAGTTTACAGAGAAAGGGTAGAGGGTGCTGAGGAAACAAAGAAAGAATAACTCACATCTAGGTGGGCGTGCTGTGGGTTGGCCTTATATATTATCGTAAATATATACTTTATATCAAGTAATTCAAATTTAGTGACTTTGTATTTTGTGATCAATATAACAAAAACTTAAATTTATAAAACCCAAATTTAGTGACTTTTGCCAACTTTAGTGTCATGATTCTTGGTAAAATCCTCATCACTTATATGGAGTTGTGCCTTACAAAAAAACTCATTGCATGAGTTTTTGGTTGGAAACTTGATTCGGACATCTGAGTATTGGGAGTGTAATTGGAATTGTACTCATCAGTCAATTTTTTCGGTCTATTTTCTTTGAACTTGGGCTTTTATTCTGGCTTGTTTGTACTACTATTAGGCCTCTTTTTAGGATTTTGCTTCAATGGGGTGGCACTATTACGCCTCTTTCTAACATTCTGATTGGACATTTTTGCATGGGCTTTGGCAGTGCTTATGAAGGATGTCGGTCCACAATGGCACTGGAAATATACTGACTGCTATATGTCTCCTCCTAAGGAACCAGGTAATAGCCTTTTTGCACTGGAGTAACACCGTATTTCATACTACTAATGCTTCTGATTGCAGGAACCGGGTGAAAGAGATATGTCCTAAGTCCAATCATGTATGAGGATTTAGGAATAACTTTTATGTAATCTGTTTTGATTTCATTGATATTAATAAAAGACTTGTTTTATTTTTATTGCGGGCTCTATCTATTTAAATGTTTAAATAAGATATACCACAGTTTAGAGTAAAGCTTTTTATGGATTGTGATGAGATCGTAATAATGAGACCTAAAAGATGATAACTCTAAACTTAAATAGTTCCTGGTCGTAGGATTACTAACTGGTAATTAATAATCCGCAAAGCTCGGTACATACTATGATTGCTTCATTATGAAGGATGTCTGTTCTCATAGACATTTGTGTGGTGACACTATAGCTAGTATGTAGGTGCTTATTATAGAATAAGTTCACTGAACATGACTCCCACAGCTGAACAACTGATGGAGTTCACTCACGTGTCAGCAGTTGTTCACATAGTGATAGTTGTACAAGTATCCTTAGACTTGAGGTCATCATAGTCATCTTGTGTACACTGAACTATGCTTTGGTTTAGTTCTTAGTCTCAATGGACAATTATAAGGGCTCTACTGGGTATAGGAATTTGTACACGAAGATAGTGTATGATCAATAAAGGATCTACCCCTTCCAGTGTAGGAAGAGAATGTTCAATGCTGATCCACTTATGTTAGTTCAGAAATCTCTGGCCAGAGTGAATGAAATTAGAAAGGAGTTTCTAATTTACATTAAATAGAACTAAGCATAGTGAATGGGAAAGCAAGTGATTAAATAAGATAGGCTTGACACAAGTTTCATGCCTTGTATTTAATCGTGACATTGCAGGGTAGAAGGAATTAATTGTACAGTAACTACTCACTGAATAGGTTCTTGGTATTCTAAGCAGTGAATTCGTATTATCCGGATAGTCGCGATATGCTGAGAAGTATCCCTCACGATGTAGAATAAATATGATTAATTAATTAATCATATTTAATGAATTAGAGAATTTATATAAATAATGATAAAATAGTTTTATTATTATTTATTTCTACTATCGGCTTAATATTGAACCTACAAGGTCACACCATAAAAGAAAATGATTTAATGGTGGAGGAATTAATTAATAATGGCTGATAATTATTTATTAATTGGCAAATTTAATAATTGATTAAATGAGATTTAATTGATTATAAATTAATTAAGAAAAGGTTCTTAATATTATTAATTAAGAATTTAATTTTTGGAAATTAAATCAAGTGAGAGAATTATTTCTAAAGAGTTTAGAAAAAGGATTAATAATTAAAAGGTGTTTTAATTATTAGTGAGAATAATAAAGGGTTAATAATAATATTTTATGGGAAAATTTTCAGCTGAAAATTTTGCCTATAAATATACTATTATAAACCCTATTTTTGCCTCAACCAAAAAGATTTACAAAACCCTAATTCTCTCCATCTCCTCCTCCTTCATTACATCATTTTCTTGGTGGATACCGGTGGAGTGCTTCACACTTGAGGAGCAGCTGCTAAGGATCTCCGTTCATCGTTCTTGGATCGCTATTAAAGACCTCCATCTTTCCATTAACGTAAAGCTTCTTAAGGTAAACACACTGAACTACGAATTAAATATTATTTTTCGCATGGATCATGCGGAGGGTTTCATTTTTTTTTAAGATTAAATTTACGTTTTCGCTGCGTTTATGTGCTAAAAACCCTTCACCGGGAACTGTATGCGCCTTTGATTGCGCAACACAAAGTTTTAAACTTGGTTGGGAAACTAATGTTTCTTGTTTTTTTGACAAGGAAATCACCACCAAGATATACTAGCCTCCGGGACCTATTTGATTCAGAAGCGTAAGTTGCACGTTATTGTACATACTACTATGTTGACTACTTGGTTGGGAGACTAATGCTTTTTTGCAGGCAAGTTCTCGGAGGCGCCACCACATCCACTCTATCCCCTGCATCCATGTTGGCAGCAAGGTGTTGGACTCCATGCTAGCGTGTTCTTGGAGTGACGGGATTTTTGTGTAATTTTATGTTAGCCTCCATGATTCAAGAATTTAGTTTTGTATGGCTTTTGAGCTATGTAACTCCAATGCAACGGGGGGCCTTGCGAAGGGCCGATATGTATTTGACTTATGTAGAATTTTGGGATGGATGTATTTGTAAGTTATTTTAAGTTTTTCTTAATTAACTACTTGATTTTGTTGATTCTAGTGTATACAATGGTATTCGTTTCTTTTGAGAGAAACTTATATAAGAGGGAGATTATAATAAGAGAGGTGTGCCCTTCTCTTTCCAAATTCTTCTATATTTATAGGCATTTTATGCCTTGGATACCGGCAGAGGTATCTACATTATTGCTGATATTCTCTTGTCAAAAAATCTGCTAAACAGTTCTTGACCCCTTCAATGATTTTAAGGAAGTATCTCTATCTCAATTTCAACGCTCCTCAAATTCTTTAAACTCTATTAAAATTATAAATTATTATTTCTTTTAAAATCCTATTAAAATTTCAAAAAAAATTAAATATATATAATCTATATTTTAATTATCCCTTATATAAAATTTATACTTATATTAAAATTTATATTTTTTATTTGATGTAATTGTATTAAATATAATCTATTTACAAAATTCAGTTTCACCACCGGTCAAACTCTATTCATTTAAAAAATCCGTAGATTTATAAAATCCATTAAAATCTATGGATTGTTAACAATTCTTTAAAATCCCAATTGAATACACCCCCTTAGTTTTGTAAAATAGAAAAAAAATATGATTTTTATATAAAATATGATCTTATATAAAATATATTATTTTATAAATTATAATTATTTTTGGAATATGAAGTTAATTATATAATGAGTAAATATTGGCTTACATCTGAATAGCCATTATGTTTAAGAATATTGAAAAAAAAAATTAAAATAATTGAAATCATTATATTGGAGTTTATCCAATTATACCTGACGAGTTTTTAAATCTGAAATTTTAATATGATTTTCATTGAATTTGTGATATTAATTTAATATAATTTTAACTTCTATATTTTGGTCTTCCACATCTCTTATGTTTATATATTATAATACATTTTTTATTAATAATTATTTAGTTAGCATGACTCAAAGAGATCTAAAACTAATATAAATTTTAGGTTGATACTTAATTTTACACATAAATAGACCCATAAATCGATTTAAATACCCACTGACCGATCTGTTATGCCCAAAAATTGGTACAAACAATATTCAGATTGAGATTGATAAAATAGTCAAAATTGAGGGGGAAATGCCTAAAATTACGGAATAAATAAGGTAATTTTCCTTGCAAAAGGAAAGGAGGCGCGCCCTCTGTGTACATAAGGCGCGCCCTATGTTTTGATGGTTGGTAAAGTTGTGGTTACATCACCCCATATATAAAGGGGCGCGCCCTCAGCATAAGGGGAAGGCGCGCCTTGTCACTAAGAAAAGGCAGGGAGTTTCCTTATTGAATCTCTTCCTTTTGTGGGCCTTAGGGCGCGCCCTAAAGGAACAAAAGGCTTTGTGAAGACTTCAAACATGATCAAGTTCTTTGGAAAATTTAAGGAAGACGAAGATTATTATTACTAACCTATTTGATGCAGGTATTCTATTGAAGAACTCCTTCCTGTAGCACATCTACGGGAAAGGCGGTGTCTATGGTCAAAGACCTCCAGGGGTATGCCTGGACTGAAGGCCTCCTCCTGTAGTCAATGGGTGTCCTCATTGGGGATGTGAGGTAAAATCTGGTGTGTGCTTTGGGAGCTTTGTCTCTGTAGTCAACGGGTGTCCTCGTTGGGAGACTTCGGAGTATCCTGCACTTTGCACCCAAAAGCTTGAGATCACTTGTCCTGCAATCTGGTAGGGGCTCCTTATCGGGGGACAAGGATGCGTCCAATATTTGGGGTGAACCACGGCTATACCTGCGTCCGTGGATTAGAGAAACAGCTGGTAGCGGAGGGTTATCCTTGGCCGGGGAGATGCCTCATCCGTGAAGTCTCGAAGCCGCGGACGAGCCTTGGGCCTTTGTGGTTGGGCCTCATCGGCGGACATTCCTAAAGCTAGTAGATGACGGTTTTCAGTGGGTTTCCTACTGGGCCTCGGGATAAAAAATCTAAGCTCATTAGCTTTCTTGTTCCCCAAGAACTACGTGGGCTTGATCCCCTGTAAATAGAGGTACGTAGGCACATTGTGAGGGGTCAGAAGCGAGAGCGCAAAGGAGCCACCACTAACCCTAAGTAATCTCAGCCCCCAATAATCACCACCACTAAACACTGTTCATCTTTTCCGACGAATATTGTTCATTGGATCCGCCGGTTGCTGTTCACATTTCCGACGAAGAACCGCCATCACAGATCTTATTTCCGGCCACGAACGTCAAGTTTTGTTGTTACCAAATTCCTCCTTCAACAAATTGGCGCTAGAAGGAGGGGCTAATCAAGGTCTACATCTGGGAGGAAGGATGTCTCAATATCATGATGGAAGTTTTTATGATGGAAGTTCCGAAGAAGATTCTGATCATGGCTATGAATATGAACCCTACATTCCGCCAATGACTGATCGTCCCACGCCGGACGTTGGGGGACAACCACATGTGCTCATCAGCAACGCCGACTTGTTTGAACAACTGTATCGCATGGGCGATGCTTTGAATGGTTTCGATTCGAGGTTGAGCACTGTGGAACGGCGCAAGGCCAGGAGGGGTCTTCGCCGCAACCGAGCGACTTATGCACCTGGAAAAGCACCCATGACTGATAGGGATGCCTCAGCCGACCATGGCCGCACTGAAGGAGGGCGTGTGCCGATAACCCCGCGACGCCTGGACTATTCTAATGACACGTCCCCAATCATCGAGCTAGTGGAAGAAGATGCTGATGGACGGGAAATTCTGTGGAAAAACACCCGAGGAGCCACCCATCCGCACCGGGCTGGACGTAGTCTCGAGGAGCGCCGACATGCGGAGTCGATGCCGGAGAATCAGCAACGGGGCTTCGCAGCTTTGAAAGATCGCTTGGGGATCCGCTTGGGCGATGATGATTTAAGAATGGTGTTACTTGAATGGCAGAAAAAGCTGATCGCGGAGATGTGATGCCCCATAATACAACGCGTGTGCCCCTGAATTCCCAGGAAAATCGGGAGCGGCACCGCGATCCAACGCGTGTGCCCCTGAATTCCCAGAAAAATCAGAAGCGGCACCGCGATCATAAGAGAGCTCCTCCCCGCAGATCGCTGGATCGATATGGGCGTGGGTATGGAAAGGATCGTTGGAGAAGGCCTCAATGGAGAGGAAGAGGTGGAAGCCGAGGTAGATATTTAGAGGGATACCGTCGCGACAATTACCGCGGTCACCTTGATTCCCGCTGGAATAACCAAGCAGATGGCTATGATTATGCGGAACATGATGATCACAGAAATGTAGGAAACTACGATCGCGGTACGGCTCGGGGTCGCGGCCAAGGTGGAGAATAGAATTAAGGGAGAAATCAAGGACAAAATCCTGAAGTAATTGTGATACCCGAAGATGCCCAGAATACGAACCAGCAGCAAGCCCCTCCCGGAGGGAATCTGTTATTCCCAGTGGACTAACAATGAGATTTACAGAAGGGGGTTTGAATGTAAATCTCAAAACTTTTTCAAGTTTTGAGCAGTTTCTAAGGCTAAGTGTTTTTGAGAGCAAGTGTGTGTGAATTGCTTGAAGCTAATGCAGACAGATATATATTCAAACACAAATGTAAAGAACACAGAGAACTTAAAAACTTTTCTGGTGGATTTGTTGTTCCACCAGAGATGTGTTATTTCAGAAAATCTGTGATTCAAAGAATTAAATCACAGTTGCTTCCTAGTACAAACTAGATGATTTTCTCTTTGGATTTTTCTAAACAGCTCTGAAAAATTCATATTTAATTACTAGCTGCTACTTGGTTTATATATCACCAAGTTTACAAGTGAAGACAAAACTGTAAAATACAATTAAAAGGCTCTTCACATGTTTCTTCTTCATTTCTCTATCCAATGCAATTTAGGCTTAGCTGTTAATCTTTGAATACTTCCTTGTTTGCACCAGAATGGAAATGCTGCATTTTCTTGATTCCTCCTAGAGGCTTCCACATTCCAGTTTGTCTCTGTCAACCCATGTGCCTCTGTCAGCTTATGAATTGTCACTATCAACTGCTAATGAACTAAGCATCCGTTAAAGCTTTCATCCATTGATACCTTATCCGTTGAGGCTTTATCCGTTGAAGCTTTATCCGTTGATGTATTATCAGTTGAAGTCTTTATCCGTTGAAGTATTTATCCGTTGATGGATATTATCCGTTGAAGTATTAGAGACATCCGTTGAAGCTTTGTTTCTTATCCGTTGAAGGTCTTCAATATCAGTTGATACTTCTTCACTTATACAAAATTACAAGGCATGAAATATTTACAGTTAACCCTCCTATTTGCATATCCACTAGTAGTCAACATGACTGATACTTTCCTACAACATCTAAGAATTACAACTTGAATCCAGACAATGAAATGTGCTACAATACTAAACTTATTGCTAAGTAAAGCTACTCCTTCAACGGATAGCCAAGATGGTCTTATCCGTTGAGGCTACAAATACTAGATTTTTACTTAAGTGTTTTATTTAACTTATCATCAAACTAATACACATATTCCTAACAATCTCCCCCTATTTATGTCTACTAGAACTTTAGGCATAAATTTGGGTTTAGCTTGATGATAACAAAACACTTGACAAATATATTAACTGTAATAAAGCAGAAATTCAAAAGTGCTGTAAAAATGTGTATGCTGAGATGGAATTGAAGAATTACATTGTTTTCAAGGGTGCTCCTTTAGCCTGAGTAGATTAATTTTTTTTCCTTTGATCCCTTGTTTTCTTTCCTAGCCTCCTGTGATTCTCCTCTATTTGAAGTTGAAGTTGTCTGTAGAACTCAGCTTCATCTTCTTCATTGATGTCCAACTTAGATTGCATATCCTTGAGAGTTTCATTACTGGCAATCTTGAGCTGATCTTCAAGTCTGAAAAATCTTCGGACTCCTTTGTTGTCTCTGAACTCCATCAACCAATGAGGTGATTTGTGAATTGTAATTCCTCTTTCTTGAATGAGTAATGTTCTAGGCAAGGCATTGGGCTCCCACCAAGTTTTCCTTATGTTGGCAATCTTTTTGAGAATCTCAGTCTTGGCAGTCCTGGTAAAGCCAGAATCCCTTTGTATGGCTGAGTAGACTCTAACCAAGGTAGAGTAGCCTTCATTCAGAATCCTGTAGAGAGGCCAAGTTATTTCCCCACTTCCTTTGTATTTGAACACTAGTCTTTCTGGTAGCTGTCTGTAAGCAGCTATTCCCCTTACTTCCTCCAGCTCATCCAGATAGAGTTCAATGTCTGAAAATTCTTTTATGTCACAAATGTGAACATAATCATCCTTAGAGGCTTGTGGCTTAGGCTTAGGCTTCTGAGTGAATTTGATTGAGGTTTTAGAGGGTGTTGATTTGATTCTTCTTTTCTGCTTCTTTGATGGTGGAGAAGAGTTTAAGAAGGTGGGCAATTTGATGGTGTCCCAATCAGTTGGTTCCTCCTTAGGAATGATTGTTTCACCATGAATGTTTATGAAGGGATCAGGCACAATGGGTTCAGGAATAGAAGGTAGTGGTTTGGATTTTGATTGGGTTTCTTCAGTCTTATCTACCATCTTTCTCTTTGCATTGGCCTTCTTTCTGTTCCCTTTCTGCCATTCCTCTCTTTTCTTACTTCTTTCTTCCATATCATTATCAACCATGTCCCCCATATCTTCATCTTCACTTTTGTCTTCAATTTCTTTCTTTTCTTCAGCTTGACTTGACTTTAGCTATTTTCAAGCTTTGTTTGTGCTCTTTTGTCAGCCTTTAGCTTTTTGGCTTCTTCCTTCAACCTTCTGGTTTCTTCCCTCTTGGCTATTGAGAATTTGGGATGTCCTTGTATCACACAGATGCTCTTTCCCTCTCTAAAGATAATAGCCATGTTCCTCCTTATAGCCACATCCATGGTCTCTTTGTGCTTTATGATACTTCCACCCAAAACCTTGTCTTCATCAGGCTTTGGAAGAGGAAAATCCACTTCTTTCATCTGAGCAAGGCTTAGAGGATTCTTTGTAGAGTCCTTATTGGATCTGTTGTTGGGCTTGAGAACCATAAGTTTCAGATTCTTAGAAGAAGTCTCTCCAACCTTATTCCTCCTTACTGGCTTGAGCTCCATAATAATTGGTTCCACCTTTGTGCTATGCTTCACAGATTGTGATTTAGAAGTTGTAGAACCAAAAATTTGTTGCATCTTTTCATCAATTTTCCTCCTTTGCTCTTTGACTTGCAATTCAGCTGCTGCTATCTGGATTAGATCAATTCCATCAAGCTTTCCTTTGATTTGAATAGTTGGAGAAGTGGTGATGGCAGGAACTAGCACTTGAGATATTTGAACTGTTTTTGATGGCTCTCCTTCCCCTTCCCCTTTATTCTCCCCCTTTTGTTATCATCAAGGGTAGGGGTCAAGCCTTGTGCTTTTGCCAGCTGCATTAGTAGATTTGTCTGAGTTTGTTGATTCTGAAGAATGGTGACCATAGAGTCTTCAATGATCTGAACTTTGTCTTCCAACCTGGCCAGCCTCTTGTCAGCATCAGATGATTTCCTCAGTCTCCCCAACAAATCTTGCATAGTACCATAAGGCATGACTGAATCCATCTTCTCAGCATTGTAGGATTTCAGATCAGCAATGTCCTGCTTGAGTTCATCCACACTTAGATTCTGTTTGAAATGCTGCAACTGCAAGAGATGCAGAGAGTCCAGATGAGCTTAAAGAATTGCCTTGGTACCAGCATCTGTAGTCTCCTGAAGGGCCTTCTGAATAGTCATTACTTGCCTGACCAAAGTGACACCAAACTCTCCTGGTGTAGATGCCTTTGCCCATGCCCACTCAGGGAGATCTGGAACAGAACTGGGGCCTGCTTCTCCCCCTAAGTTCATGCTCTCATCCAAAGAATCAGAGTCATCATCATTAGAATTTACTCCAAATTCTTCAGATGGCTCACCAGCTTGAGAAGGCAGCCTGTTAACAGCAGCTTTGTCTCTGAGAAGAGATTCTGAAGTGTGTACAATGTGCAAAGTCTGTTCTGCCTCCACATTGCCCTGAGCAGCCAATAATTGATAGGCTGGAACAGGGTGAGTAAAAGTGTCAGCATCCAAGGAAATGTTATCAATTACAGCTTTGTAATGTTGCTGAAATTGTCTTTCCTTTTCTGCATCATCCACTATCATTGACTCACTAGCAATGGTTGGATCCACCCTTATAGCTTCCGTACCTGCCTTTCTCTCATTTTCTCTATTTTCTAGCATCAGGGGCTCCCCCTGGCTCACACACACCCTCACCCTCACCTTCTAAGGTGGCACTCACCTCACTCACTTTTGCCATGCTGGAAGAAATAGCATGCATATGGTGACTCTCAACCTCTCCTTTTGCCTGGGAGCAACCCAGCTTCTCACTCAAATTATCACTCCCTTCCCTCAAACCTAAAAGTGATTATACAGTAACCATGTCCTCTACAGTTGGAATTGTTTCTGTTATATGTGTAGAGACCATCAACAGATAGGGAGTATCCGTTGAAGTGGAAACTGATGGTATCAACGGATAACTGCTGTTAAGCTTATCCGTCGAAGAACAACCACTTGTCAACGGATGAGAGATATCCGTTGAAGAAGGAAAAGATGTAGATATAGAAAGTGACATAATTGTTGAATCTATGTGAATTGATTTTAAGTGAGGTGACACAGATTCTTCAACTAAATCTGAAAGAATTGGCTGATGATCCAACAAATCATCTAAAAGATGATGATCATCAGGTTTTAAGTGGGGCTCCTCCCTGAGTTTTAATGAGGGAGAATCAGGAATTGATGTGAATATCATATCCACATCCAGAGAGGGTGATGGAGAGTTTGATGATTGATGTGTTTCTATTATGAGAGAATGGGGCTGTGACTCCACATTTGCTGGAATCACATCACGCTGAATTTGAGAAGGCAAAGATACAGGTGGATGTATCTGTGTTGTGTGTGCCCCTTGTGTGGAAACTAGGGTCTTGGCCTTCTTCTTCCTTGAAAAGGCTTTGATTGGTGAATGTGTGGCTTCAGTGTCCCTCCCTCTTTTGTTCTGTGTCCCTGGTTGGGGACTATTTTCAATAGTTGCACCCTTTTGGGAGGATGCAACTAGGGATGTGTTTGTCTCCTTTTGAACCACCACAGTCTTTTGAGAGACTGTGGCTTGGCTGACTGGGGTACCACTCACCTCTCCCACCTTATCCTGGGGGGTTTCTTGATGTTCACCCCTCCCCTCACCACTCACACCCTGTTCACTCCCTTCAGGGTTTATGGTAGTTGTTACAACTGTTATCTTTTGAGAGACAACAGAGGTGGTTTTCTTTGACTTGTGTTTTGAAATTTTAGTTTTGGTGGCTTTGGTAGGAACCTGTTTGGACAAAGACACAGATTCCATTGCCACACTGGAAGGCAAAGAAACAATGGGGTTAGAAACAGTAGGATTTATAGAAGTGTTTACCTCACTTACCTGTGGTGCATTCATGATTGGCTGTAAGTCATATGTCATAGACCTATTTGTATATTCGAGGATTCAACTCAACTCAAATAAGAATGTAATAAGTAAATAGTGGATTAATCATCAGAGAGATCTCACAATGTAACATCTGTCAAAGAATAAAGAAACATTGTTCATCTGCAGACTTGAAGATTCACTGGAAGAAGTTCAAGAATTCGATCATGCCTCAGTGATATAAATCAAGATCGTGGATTTAATCAAGTGACAGAGATCTCGTCAAGGTATCATTTATTACAAGGATTCAATCAGAATATCAAAGTCAAGACATGAAGAAACGTCACCAAAGTTAGTCACTCATGAACCAGACAGTACATCGAGTGTCAGCATTGAAGTGGCGGAATTGATTCATAAGTCTCAGTGACTTTCAGAAGATTGTCAGAAGAATGGATGCTGCTAAGGGTTAGTATTAATTCTCTATTAATTAATTAAGTCATATAATTTAATTAAGAAAATAAATTATATCTGCAAAGATTAATTTATTGATTAATTGAATTAAATTGATTAATTAATTTAGAATTAATATTAAGGATTTACAAGATTTTAATTGGTTTAAAATCTGCTTAAATTCAGCAAGACAATTCATTTGAACTAGTATGACAATCGGTATGACAATTGATAGTCATACCGAAAGTCATGCCAATACATTTAATTGTCTTATTAGAATTTCTGTTTAGATTAAAATCTGTTATTAATTCAGTAAGACAATTTATTTGAACTAATATGACAATCGGTATGACAATCTATAGTCATACCGAAAGTCTTGCTAGCTCATTTTTAATTGTCTTGCTAGTTGTAAACATTGTCCTACCGAAAGTCTCACAAGCTTAAAGGATTGTCATTCCAATTCAATCTACTCGGCTGTGTTGTTTAAAAGAAGCAGAAGACCAGTTCATAAAAAAAGAAGTAGGCAATCAAATAGAATACATACTCAAGAACAAAAAGAAAAAGGAGCAGAAAAATATTACATCTCATCTGCAACTTCAAGATCAATTTCTAGATTGTAAAGTTAAATCCAATCAACTAGAAATACTTATCTTGTTCTTGTGTATCAATCTAGCGGATTAAAATCCCTAGAACTTAATCTCAAATCGCATTTAGCATTTGATCTTTTAATTACAAAAATAGAAAAAGTTCATGTCGAATTTATTCTAAATTTGTAATAATTGATTTGAGATTAATCCCTTGTAACCGATACCATAGTTGTAACACCTATCAAGTTTAATAAAAGTTTTATTTAACTTGAATTTTGTTTCACAATTTTATTCCGCATTTTATTCGATTAAACGGTATTGTTTGCATTCAACCCCCCCCTTCTACAAACAAATTGGGACCTAACAATTGGTATCAGAGCCTTCTGATTAACGTACAAATCTAGATCCTAGACTTTTGTGTTTCTTTCACTTCTTGAATTTTTTATTCACTCAAAAAATTCATAATGACTACACAAAAAGTTGGAACCGTTAAAATTCCACTTTTCGATAAAGAAAATTATGTTATGTGGAAGAAGAAGATGCTACTGTTTTTACAGGTCGCTAATCCCAAATATTTGCAAGTGTTGAAGAAGGGTCCAAAAATTCCTATGGTTATGGAACCAGAGGTAATAGAAAATGATGTGGTGATCACCAAAGCGAGAACTTATGTGAAGGATCCTGAGGACTTCTCTCCTGCTGAAATAGAAGAAGCTTCCCTGGATGCTAGCCTTCAATTAATCTTAGTAGATTCCCTTAATCCCCTGATGAATAGACATGTGATGAATTGTAAAGATTCCAAACATATCTGGGAAACTATTGAGATTATTAATGAAGGCACAGAGGAAGTTAGGGAGAACAAACTAGAAATCCTAACCTCTGAGTATGAATACTTTAAATCTAATCCAGGAGAAGGAATCACTGAAGTGTTTGAGAGGTACAATGCATTGATCAACAACCTGAACATTAATGGTAAATACTATTCCATCAGGGAGGTCAACAAAAAGTTCCTTTTAACACTGCCAACTCATCTCGAACATAGAATCACTGCCATAAGAGAAGCAAGAGATCTGAGTGAGATTTCTTTGGAAAGGCTCTATGGTGTGTTAAAGACTTATGAGTTGGAGCAGATTCAGCAGAAGGAAGTTTACGGGAAAGGAAGAGTGGTCAGCACGTCTACTGCTCTAGTAGCTGATGAACAACAACAACAACCACAATATCAACATCAATCTCAACAGTCAGATAGAATGGTACAGTCTTCCAAGGTTGAAGATAATGTGATAGTAGCAGAATTTGATTCTCCTACTACAAATCAATCAGGAGATGATTATTATTCCTTGGAAGAACTGGAGCAATTGGAGGATGAGTCAATGGCCCTGATTGTCAAGAGATTCTCAAATGTCAGATTCAAAAGGAATCCCAAGTTCAAGTACAAGTCCAACTACAACAGATTCCAGAAAGGTGGATCTTCATCCTCTAACACCAGCAGTGGTGGGTATAAAACAGGGATGGTTGATCGAAGCACCATTCGATGCTTCAACTGTAATGAGTTGGGACACTTTGCCACAGAATGCAGGAAGCCAAAACAAGCTAGGAAGAACTCTTACGACTCTAATCAAAAGAGTAAATCTGAAAGGGCGTACCTGGCAAAGGGAAGAAGCTGGGATGATACTGACAGTGAAGATGAAGAAGTTGGGAATCTTGCTCTCATGGCTAGTAATGCAAGCACCTCATCGTCAAGAAAAGAGGTAAAATTTACTGATGCTGAATTAGTTTATCATCTAGGAGGTTCCTTAGATTGTGCTCGTCGTGATAATGAATTGTTAAATCAACAAATCAAAGACCTTGAGAAAGAGGTCAATGAATTAAGACTTGTGCACATTAATCAAGATAAACTAAAAGAACAAGTATCTTTTCTAGAGAATAGAGTTGACTGTTATAGACAACTCGAAACTATTCTCAAAGACAAGATCACCGGTCTTGAGGCTAAGGTTAAAGCTTACTTTAATTCTTGTTCGAAGTCCAAAGAGTTTTACAATAAGCAGGCTGTTAATCAAACACATGGAATAGGTTATGATTACAATGCTGCTATTGGAAAATTAGGCATAAACTCCCCTCCTCATGTATGTGCTAAAGGCAGGGAAGTACCACATGTGCTTAAGGGTGTTGATGAACCCCTCTATAAAGAATCAATTGCTGAACCATTTGATGAGACCTCTTTTATTATTCAAGAAGAAATCCGTGCTGAAGATAATGCTAATGGGAAAGCTGTCTCCAAGTCAAGTGTGTCAAAAGTTCCAGTCAAGGTTGTGAAAGCAACTGAGACTAACTCAGACACACATGAGTTGGATAACACAAATGCCATGTCTACCATGCATAAGTTGCCTATTGTTAATCCTTCTCATAAAGCATGTGGTGTTCCTGATTGTATGTCTTGTGCTTTTAATCTGTTGTTTGCTTATTTTAATGGTAAGCATGTTTCTAATGATAAGACTACTCCTCGTCAGCATGTGAATAATAGAAAGCATGATAGGTCTAAGACTGCTAGTCCTCCTAAAGCTAGAAAGGAGATATTTGTGCCTAAGCCTAAACAGAAATTTGATAAGGCTGTTTTAAAGGTCAAATGTTCAGTCATTGAGAACGTTGAGAATAGTGAAATTAAGAATGTTGTTTTGCCTGATAAAGGCCAATTTTACAAGTATGCCGGACCCAACCAAGCTTGGGTTCCGAAGAAGTTCTAATCCATTTGTATTGCAGGGCATTAAACAGGTACAACCGGTAGTGTGGATTCTTGACAGCGGATCGTCAAGACATATGACCGGAGATAGAGCCCTGCTATCAAATGTGGTTGAGAAAGCTGGCCCAGTGGTTACCTTTGGAGATAACAGCAAAGGTTTAACGGAGGGATATGGCTGTTTGCTAGCTGGAAATGTTATCATTGAAAATGTATATATTGTGCAAGGACTTGAACACAATCTGCTTAGCATTAGTCAGTTCTGTGACAACGGCTACAATGTTTTATTCGACAAGCTGAAGTGTCAGATTCTGCACAAGAAAAGTGAAAAACCCTCCTTAATGGGAATCCGGAAAGGAAATCTGTTCGTAGCTGACATGAACTCTGGAAGCAATCTTGAAGTCAATTGTTTCTATGCAAAGGCATCGTCAGATGAGAGTTGGCTATGGCACAAGAGACTTTCCCATCTCAATTTCAAAATAATGAATTCTCTTGTCAAAAGAGAATTGGTAAGAGGTCTGCCTCAGCTGGAATTCTCTCCAGAAGGACTATATGAGGCTTGCCAGAAAGGAAAGTCAAAGAAAGCAAGTCACAAAGGCACTGACACATCTTCCATAACTGGTGTTCTGCAATTATTGCACATGGATTTATTTGGTCCAGTTAATATCCTTTCTATGTCAAAGAAGTGTTACTGTCTTGTGATAGTTGATGACTATTCCAAGTATACGTGGGTTTTATTTCTTCACTCTAAGGATGAAACACCACAAGTTGTGATTGATCATATCAAGATGATTGAGTTAGATTCTAACGTCCCTGTTAGAGCAATAAGGTCAGATAATGGGACAGAATTCAAGAATGCACTTCTCAATGGATTCTGTACAGACAAAGGGATTACCAGACAATTTTCAGCTCCTAGAACCCCTCAGCAAAATGGAGTGGTAGAAAGGAAGAATCGTACATTGATTGAAGATGCAAGAACGATGTTAAGTGAATCAGGTCTTCCAATGTACTTTTGGGCTGAAGCTGTCAATACTGCATGTTATACTCAGAATCGAACTCTAATCAATAAAGACTTCATGAAAACTCCGTATGAGATTTTGAATGAACAGAAACCTTCTATCAAATACTTTCATGTATTTGGGGCCAGATGCTTCGTGCTCAAGGATGGAGATGATCGTCGTGGTAAGTTCGAGGCAAAGGCATATGAGGGTATTTTTGTTGGATATGGAAGAAGATCATATAGAGTGTATATCATTGATCAACACAAAGTAACTGAAAGTGTCAATGTTACATTTGATGACACTAAACTCCCTAGTATCCAAACTGAAGATCCTTCTGAGAAACTGAAGTTTGATGATACGTCAGATTCAGAATCAGAACATGGTCAAGAACCTGAGGTTGTTGCTGGTGAAGAACCTGTTAATCCTGATGATACTCAAGGTAATAGTGATGGAAACTTTGGCAACAATGGAGATACCACTGCTACTGACGGAGAATCTTCAAGTCAACATGGCAACAACTCAGGAGGAGATGCTGAAGGATCATCTAGTAGGACACAACATCACAATGAATTTCAAGGCGAATCATCAAGATCAAATCTTCCAAGACAGACTGTCTGGAATAAAGCTCACCCTTTTGAGTTAATTATTGGTGATCCAGATGTTGGAGTCAGAACTAGACGTGCTACTCAAAATGAGTGTCTGTTCTCAGGATTTCTTTCTGAGATGGAACCTAAGAAAATTGAAGAAGCACTGACTGATCCAGATTGGGTGATTGCTATGCAAGATGAACTCAATCAGTTTGAAAGTCAACAAGTCTGGAAACTGGTACCTAGGCCTGTACACAAGAAAGCTGTTGGTACTAGGTGGGTATTCAGGAATAAACTAGATGAAGATGGTGTGGTTACAAGAAACAAGGCAAGACTGGTAGCTAAAGGGTATTCTCAAGCTGAAGGCATTGATTATGATGAAACCTATGCTCCAGTGGCTAGACTTGAGGCCATCAGGATATTTCTGGCATTCGCAGCATTTTCAAACTTTAAAGTTTATCAAATGGATGTCAAGAGCGCCTTTCTGAATGGAAAGCTGGATGAAGAGGTATATGTAGAGCAACCTCCTGGTTTTGAAGATCCAGATCATTTGGATTTTGTCTTCTTTCTTTTCAAGGCTATCTATGGGCTAAAACAGTCTCCAAGAAAATGGTATGACACTCTCTCTGAATTTCTTATTGAAAATAGCTTTATTAGAGGTGTCATAGACAAAACTCTCTTTTCTAAAACACATAAGAAGGATACTATATTAGTCCAAGTCTATGTGGATGATATAATATTTGGGTCTACTAATGATAATCTCTGTAAGAGATTTGCTAAGTTAATGCACAGCAAGTTTGAAATGAGCATGATGGGAGAGCTGAAGTTCTTTCTTGGATTACAAGTAAATCAAAGATTAGATGGAACATTTATTTGTCAATCCAAGTATCTCAAGGAACTCCTCAAAAAGTACAATCTAGAGGATTCTGCATCAGCAAGGACTCCATCAACTACAGCTGTCAAGCTTGGACCATGTGAAAACTCCATTAAGGTAGATGTCACAAGCTACAGAGGTATGATTGGCTCGTTACTCTATCTTACTGCAAGTAGACCAGATATTATGTATGCTACATGTTTATGTGCAAGGTTCCAAGCGGATCCTAGAGATATTCATCTCGTTGCTGTTAAACGAATCTTAAGATATCTTAAGGGAACCCCAAATCTAGGTATTTGGTACCCTAAAGAATCTGGTTTTAACCTTGTCGGATATACAGATTCAGATTATGCAGGAAGTGTTGTTGATAGGAAAAGCACCTCAGGAAGTTGTCAATTCCTAGGAAGCAGGCTAGTCTCTTGGTACAGCAAGAAACAGCAAACAGTTTCCAACTCAACGGCCGAGGCTGAATATATTACTGCTGGAAGCTGCTGTGCTCAGATCTTGTGGATTAGGAACCAACTACGAGACTATGGCTCTGTATTGAACAAGATTCCTATTTTATGTGACAACACAAGTGCAATAGCCATCACCAACAACCCTGTGCAGCACTCGAGGACAAAGCACATTGACATCAGGTATCATTTTATTAGAGAGCACGTCATGAATGGTACTGTTGAACTATTTTTTGTTCCAACAGAAGAACAAATAGCAGATATTTTCACTAAACCACTTGACGAATCCACATTTACCAGATTAGTTGGTAAATTGGGCATGTTGAATAGTTTTAGTGATTAATTTAGTTAATATCTGAGATCTGTTCTTGAATGAATTTACAAATGAATTTTTCATAAATGAAAAATTCATTTGCAAATTTATGTTATCATTTTATCATATTTCTTGCTTATTTCTATGTAATATATATTATCTTATCTATTTTTATTTTCCCTTCTTGTTAATTTAAAATATCTCAAAATATTTTATTTTCTCTAAAAATATTTTTCTATGAATTTTATTTGCTAAAATTCAACAGAAATCTATTTTTGGAATAAAAATAATAAATTCTGATATATTGTCTTTGGTTCTATAAATATTATAGGTCTGTATTTCAGTTTTGCTATTTTGTTATATAATTTCTGTACATATTTGAGTGTCTTTCTACTGAAATGACAATCGGCAAGACAATTGAAATTGTCTTGCTGAAAATCATTTCAGTACTTATATATATATATACTTATTTTCATATTAATTCTGTGTGAAATCCTTTTATTTCCAGAATGACAATCGGCAAGACAATTGAAATTGTCTTGCTGAAAGTCATTTGCGAATATAATTGTCATTTCAGTGTTTTTCAGTATAGTTTTATACTGGCAAGACAATCGGTATGACTATTGATTGTCTTGCCAGTTATAAACATTATATATATATATTTTATTTTATTTTATACTGGTATAACAATCGGTATGACTATCAGATTGTCATACCAGTTATATATTATCACTTGTTTTATTCTTATTCTTTTCGGTTATTTTCTTTCTTTTGCCTGGTATGACAATCGGTATGACAATCCAGGATTGTCATACCAGCTGTTATATAAAGGCGTTTGTTGTTTTTTTTAACCATCACAACAGTTTTCTTTTCTTTCAAAAATTCGAACAGTTTCCTCATTCTCTCTCTTCTCTCTCTTCGATCAAAAACATCTTCAAATCTGTTTTGATTCTCCTTTGCTCGAGTTTTTACTCAGCTTACTAATTCATCACTTTGTGGTATATACATACAAGTATATACATACAAAAGTGCTGTTGAATTTTTGTTAAATCTATATTTTATTTCGATTTGTGTTTGTTGATTTTGAGCATTTTTATTTCTTATTTTAATTTCTGATTTGTGTCGTTTGGTCTTTCAAAACTGTGTTTGTGAGTTAGGAATTTTAACGAGATACATTTCTGTCTAAATTTTTCGATTATAATTAATTTAATTCGAATTATTAAATAAATTTAATTAATTCGAATTTTCTTAATATTATTCTTAAAATTCTGAAAGCGTGTGTCTTATTATTATTTTAAATGGCTCTCAATTTCCAAATTGTCGCGCATAATCAGGTTGGTTATTTTAATCCGGAAAAATGTGATGTTGAAAAATTTAAGCCATGGATTAGATTTTTAAATGACCATTCGATTGTTAGCTCTGCTATTAAATCAAATGTGATTTTAAACGTCGATCTACTTAGACTGATTTGCACAACCTCTACTGTGGCCGATGATTCAAAATCTTTTTCATTCACCGTCGCAAACACACGGTATTTAGTTGATGAAACAGTCGTCAATCGTGCGTTAAATTTTCCACTAGACAATTTCTGTAATTTACCCTCTGAAAATGATATCACAAATTTTTTCAATGCTATTCACTATCAGGGGGTGATCAATTTAACCAAACTTTCAAAATCCAATTTGGTGTCTGAATGGGATATTTTCTTCGATACACTTTCCAAAGTGTTTGCCAACTGCACAAAATCCAATTTTCATAACATCACTTCCATTCTGCAGTATATTGGTCTTGCGGTTGTTTTCAATCAAAGGATCAATTTTGGCAAACTACTTTTTCCCATTCTCTTGAGACGTCTCACTACTGCTTTACGTGATCATTCTACAAATCGTAGGGTATCATGTTACTATGCTCGTTTTCTCATGCTTATAGCAGATCATCTTCTCGCACCTGAACACAAAGCCCTTTTTGCTAACTCTGCAGTAACCGAACCCCCTCCAGTTAGCAAAAAGATTTACACTCGCCAAGACACAACCTTCAAATTCATGCAAGTTCCAGTACTTGTATCTGCTTTCATGGCCACTTATATTCCCTTACCTATTTTCAATCTTCCCGGCCATGAACAGCAACCTCAACCTCCAGTGGTTCAAGCCACCCAGGCTCTTCCATTACAGGCAGTAATTCCTCACTCTCACTCTCTTCCTACTTCTGTTGAAAGACCCCCAGTGGTTGATAGGGCTGACCATGAAGTTATAGAACCACAGCTTCAATCCCAGGTCATAGAGCCAAACACAGAGTCACATTCTATCTCAACCTTTCCCCCACTGTCTAAAATGTTACCCAGAAGATTACTAGGAAGTAGTACATTGTTAAATATGAGTGAACCCTCAGCTCTGCCTCCTCCTAAGAAAAGAAGAACATATTCTGAGGCATCTGAAAGCCCATCCTTGTCCTCCCAACAGGACATGGACTTTGAAATGGCCAATGAACAGTTACTAGAGGCATTCTCTCAACAGGATGCATCTATTGAAATTCGCCATAGGGCCATGGCATCTTGTACTGAGTCAGGCACAATTCCATTACTCACAATGGAACCATACACTTCCCCAGATCATACTCAGGACACACAGCGAGGAGTGCACGTAGAGTCGGTTACAGTGCCTGCCATAGTTACGGCAGAAGAGCAGTCACATGCTTCAGAGGGAAAATCTGACTCTCCGCCATCCTTAATAGAGTCATTTTCTCCCCTCCCAGATCAAACACCTCTGGCTCCCTTATGGGATTCTCCACTCGCAGATTTATCTGGAGAAAGTGGAGGGCAACTCGGTCAATCTATCCCTGAAGCAATTCAGACATCTATTCCAAAAGATTTGATAGTATTGACTGAGGATCGGGACTCGTGAATTCCCATTGCACCACCACTGACCTCTCTTGAAGAGGCTAGGGTGATTTTTAATGCAGGTACAGAAGAACAGCAACAGGAAGACTCCTCACGAGCAATTATATTGAGAGAAACACATGCACGTGAGATGAGTGAACCAAACACGAGTGAAATTCAGGTGAGAGCACACACAGACACTGATACTGTAAACCTGTTAGCTCAGATTGCTGCCCTAAAAGAAGAACTTGCTAAAAGCCAAGCTGAAGCTCAAGCATTCAAAGCATAAGTGGTTGAACGGTCTTCTTCTTCCACCTCTGTCAACAATCAGCTTGCAATCATAAGGAATGACATCTCAGATCTAAAGACTATTGTAATACCAAAGCTCAATTCTATTCAGGACACTCCAACTTTATCAGCTGATGACATATCCAACTTCTGCTCTCTACATACAAGAATGACTTCTCTTGAAGACCTCGTTGAGATGAATCATTCACTGGACTCCTCAAGATTTCTAAAGATAGAGACGGGCATGGAACATCTCAATGAAGGGATGAAGCACCTATATTACATGATCAAGAATTCTCATTGCCCTAATAAAGAACAAAGAACTTATTTTGAAGGACCGTCTGGTGGAGGATCAGGCTCTGGAGGTGATGGAGGTTCCAAAGGAAGATCAGAAGAGGATCCCTCAACTAAGGGGGAGAAGAAAGGAAGTAGTGCCAAAGGGAAAGAAAAAGATACCTCTGCTGGAAACAAAGGAAAGGCTGATGATGTCTACTACAGTGGAGAACATGATGACTTTGATATTTTTGACATTCCCACTGAACCAGTTCAGGAAGATAAAGATGGGTTATTTGAAGCTGAAGAGGAAAGTGATTTTGAAGATTGGGAAGAGGAAGATACAGTGGATCCTATGTTTGAGAAAGAATTTCAGAAGGAGCAGTCAGAGATGAAAAGAAAAGAAGCTGAACTCAAGAAGGTCTCTCAGATCATTGACAGGAGGAAAGACATACAAAGAACAGAAACTCTTCAAAAGCAACGTCTTCATGACATTAAGGCTCAAGAAAGGAGAAGAGATGTCAGACTAAAGATTTGAAAAATGGGATGAAGCTAGGAGAGTACTCGATATGCCTCAGCTGAGCACTAACAATGATAGGCAGTTCTTACATCTTCTTGACAAGCTGGAAATCTCAAATCCTAACAATGACATGTACATGAATGCTATCAAGACTGAAGTCTCAAGGATCACAGCTGCTTTTGATAGATCCCTAAATGAGATGAGCATTTTTGTATATTGTCAGAGTGAAGGATCATTCAAGGTGTCACTTCATCTATTTGAGAATCGTTCTTTGTCAGAGATTTGGGTTCTTTTAAACAAAGTCAAAAGAAGCTCAGAATTGAATGAAGTTCTTCGAGAAAGGCTTAAAGAGTTTGCCAGCAGGGCTAGTCCTCAAGTGGTCAACAATCCTCATCAGGTGAGATTCTTTAAGTCTGATTGTCTTCAAATCTGTCAGCTAGATGTACAATCTCTTAAAGACTACTCAGCTAAGCATCTGGTCTGGATGGAACATCATTTGAGAACTGCTGGATATTCATCCATGTTGAAGACTCAAGCTGCTGACTTGATTCAAGCTTATTGTGAAAAGAATGTTAAAAGGTACACTCAACTCAAGAATAAGATGAAGTCAGTTGGAGTTCAACCAGTCAGACCAGCAAGCTTCACTTCAGAAAAGGATCGTGTCTTTGACAAGGAATTGCTTCAAGATTTAGAAGAAGGTGAAGTCAGAAGAGAAGACAACTGAAGTCAATTAGCTCAAAACTCAATGTAATATGATTAGAGCTTTATGAATCAAGATAGTCTAATGTAGTTATATGTTCAGGCTAGAGGAACATCTATCTTGTATTCACTTGTAAATTTCATTTGGAATCTGGAAAATGTTAAATATAATCCAGAACTTTTCTGCTATTTACTTTACATTACTGTTTATATCTTTTTCTTATTTATTAGTTGAGTTATCCTCTAGGTATTTGTGTGTTATTGTCTAACAAACAAATAGGGGGAGATTGTAAGTCATATGTCATAGACCTATTTGTATATTCGAGGATTCAACTCAACTCAAATAAGAATGTAATAAGTAAATAGTGGATTAATCATCAGAGAGATCTCACAATGTAACATCTGTCAAAGAATAAAGAAACATTGTTCATCTGCAGACTTGAAGATTCACTGGAAGAAGTTCAAGAATTTGATCATGCCTCAGTGATATAAATCAAGATCGTGGATTTAATCAAGTGACAGAGATCTCGTCAAGGTATCATTTATTACAAGGATTCAATCAGAATATCAAAGTCAAGACATGAAGAAACGTCACCAAAGTTAGTCACTCATGAACCAGACAGTACATCGAGTGTCAGCATTGAAGTGGCGGAATTGATTCATAAGTCTCAGTGACTTTCAGAAGATTGTCAGAAGAATGGATGCTGCTAAGGGTTAGTATTAATTCTCTATTAATTAATTAAGTCATATAATTTAATTAAGAAAATAAATTATATCTGCAAAGATTAATTTATTGATTAATTGAATTAAATTGATTAATTAATTTAGAATTAATATTAAGGATTTACAAGATTTTAATTGGTTTAAAATCTGCTTAAATTCAGCAAGACAATTCATTTGAACTAGTATGACAATCGGTATGACAATTGATAGTCATACCGAAAGTCATGCCAATACATTTAATTGTCTTATTAGAATTTCTGTTTAGATTAAAATCTGTTATTAATTCAGCAAGACAATTTATTTGAACTAATATGACAATCGGTATGACAATCTATAGTCATACCGAAAGTCTTGCTAGCTCATTTTTAATTGTCTTGCTAGTTGTAAACATTGTCCTACCGAAAGTCTCACAAGCTTAAAGGATTGTCATTCCAATTCAATCTACTCGGCTGTGTTGTTTAAAAGAAGCAGAAGACCAGTTCATAAAAAAAGAAGTAGGCAATCAAACAGAATACATATTCAAGAACAAAAAGAAAAAGGAGCAGAAAAATATTACATCTCATCTGCAACTTCAAGATCAATTTCTAGATTGTAAAGTTAAATCCAATCAACTAGAAATATTTATCTTGTTCTTGTGTATCAATCTAGCGGATTAAAATCCCTAGAACTTAATCTCAAATCGCATTTAGCATTTGATCTTTTAATTACAAAAATAGAAAAAGTTCATGTCGAATTTATTCTAAATTTGTAATAATTGATTTGAGATTAATCCCTTGTAACCGATACCGTAGTTGTAACACCTTTCAAGTTTAATAAAAGTTTTATTTAACTTGAATTTTGTTTCACAATTTTATTCCGTATTTTATTCGATTAAACGGTATTGTTTGCATTCAACCCCCCCTTCTACAAACAAATTGGGACCTAACATTGGCAAATATACCAATGGCACCTGGTTGTTGAGGTTCATTCTCAAAAGGTCTGCAAGGACCCTTTTCTCTTGTGCCCAGCATTTGAGTTTATTGTTCTCATTTGATATAACCAATCCTTCAGCAACATGGTTAGCCAATAACATAAAGAATCTAGCATAGTAGATGTTATGTGGTCTATTAGCTTTGTTACCTAATCTGGAACCTAATTCTAGCATGACACGGTTGCTAAAATTAAAGTACCTATCAGAAACTAGCATATAGAGCATATTAACAAGAGATGAAGTTATGGCATCAAAATTGCTAATCTTCCCAGAGAAAACCTTGATAAAGGCATCTCCAAGAAAACTCCATTCTTTCCTAAGGCCCTTCCTTCTAATACTACCTAAACTAGCAGAATCAAAAGCATAGCCTATGAAATCTAACATAGCAGATACATCTTTATCAGTGTGTGGTGTCATGGCATTATTCTCAGGTAACTTAAAGCAAGACTGTATATCATCACAGTTAATGCAATAATCCTTACCTTTGAGAGAGAAGGCAATAGTCATATCTGTGGAGTTGAACTCTGCAGTTGTCCAAATCTCCTCAATCACTTCACAGTAGATGGTTGGGGCTTCCAGCATTGCATAGCTTAGTTTGCAGTTTTTGATGAAGTCCATCATCTTGTGATAATCAGAATGGGCTTCATTCTTTTCAACCAAGGCTACGAAATTATTCTTTTCATAAACAAATCCAGATTGAGACATAATTTTGACTACTGGTGCCATTGTTGTGAGTAGAGGTTGCAGAGAAAAACTTGAGAATTTCGGGAGAGAAGGAGAATAAAAATTGCAAGAAAGCGTAAAGTGAAAATTAGAATTCAATGGGCTTTTATACTTTCTTGAATTAAAACATAAATAAAATGATTAAATGATACTTTTAAATAAATTACAGCCGTTTAAGAATAAAGAAAACTGTAGAAATTCTGAAAACTGCCTTTAGTACAAATATATACAACAGTATATATCTGTATCAACGGTTAAGTAAAAGAATCAACGGTTGTGACTCACTTAAAGTAACTGATGTGACCCTTCAATGGATAAGGTAAATAGTTATCCGTTGATGATCAACACTATTTTATCCGTTGAGGAATAAAATTACCAGAAATGTATTTGTCTTTCAACGGATAATGAACATCCGTTGATAGAACAATTTTGGCTTTCAACGGATAGGGAATATCCGTTGATAGAATAAGTCTTACTTAAAGCCAACTTTATTCTTGCCGCAAATTCATTTCAGGCTTTAAGGCAGATTATAGAGGACAAAAATTTATGAATAATTAAGCATACCTAGCTCACTTACTAATCTTGTGAATGTTGATTCATCAAGTGGCTTGATAAATATGTCTGCAATCTGCTTTTCGCTTGGAACAAAATGAAGTTCCACTGTACCTTTCATCACATGTTCCCTAATGAAGTGGTACTTGATGTCAATGTGCTTGGTTCTTGAGTGCTGCACTGGATTTTCAGTAATGGCAATGGCACTTGTGTTGTCACAGAATATAGGAATTTTGTCAACAGTTAGTCCAAAGTCCAATAGTTGATTTCTCATCCATAGTATCTGTGCACAGCAAATACCAGCAGCAATGTACTCAGCTTCAGCTGTTGATGTAGAAACAGAATTTCGCTTCTTGCTGAACCATGACACAAGCTTGTTCCTTAGAAATTGACAGGTTCCAGTTGTGCTTTTCCTGTCTATTTTGCAGCCTGCATAATCTGCATCTGAGTAGCCAATTAGATCAAAACCAGACTCTCTAGGGTACCAAATTCCTAAATTTGGAGTCCCTTTGAGATATCTGAAGATTATTTTAATAGCCACAAAGTGAGATTCTTTAGGGTCAGCTTGAAATCTAGCACAGAGACATGTAGAAAACATTATATCAGGTCTACTAGCAGTTAAATATAAAAGTGAGCCAACCATGCCTCTATAACTTGAAATGTCCACAGACTTTTCAGCCTTGTTTAATTCAAGCTTGGTGGCAGTGGCCATGGGAGTTTTTGCAGATGAACAGTCCATTAAGTCAAACTTCTTTAAAAGATCATAAATATATTTAGTTTGACTAATGAAAATTCCACCACTAACTTGTTTAACTTGTAAACCAAGAAAATAAGTTAGCTCTCCCATCATGCTCATTTCATATTTACTTTGCATTAACTTATACTTTTTACAAAGCTTATCATCTGTAGATCCAAATATAATATCATCTACATAAATTTGAACAAGTATTGTAGAGCCATTAACATTTTTAAAGAAAAGAGTTTTGTCAACAGTACCTCTTGTGAAGTGATTATCTAGAAGGAATTTTGACAAAGTCTCATACCAGGCTCTAGGTGCTTGCTTTAGTCCATAGAGTGCTTTCAACAGATAATACACATAGTCTGGAAAGTTTGGATCTTCAAACCCTGGAGGTTGGCTTACATAAACTTCTTCCTCCAATTCCCCATTTAGAAATGCACTCTTGACATCCATTTGATAGACTTTGAAATTGGCATGGGCTGTATAAGCTAGAAAGATTCTGATGGCCTCAAGTCTGGCAACTGGAGCAAATGTTTCATCAAAATCTATTCCCTCTTGTTGAGAATAGCCTTTGGTAACCAATCTGGCTTTATTCCTTATGACAATGCCATTTTCATCCATCTTGTTTCTGAATACCCATTTTGTGTCAATAGAACTCTTGTTCTTTGGCTTGGGTACCAGCTTCCATACTTTGTTCCTCTCAAATTGGTTTAGCTCCTCTTGCATTGCTAAAATCCAATCTGGATCCAATAGAGCTTCTTCTACTCTCTTAGGTTCCTCCTGTGATAGAAAGCTACTATACAGACATTCATCTTGCATAGCCCTTCTAGTTTGCACTTTAGATGTAGCATCACCAATGATCAGTTCAAAAGGGTGATTCTTGGTCCATTTCCTTTGAGGTGGTAGATTAGCTCTAGATGAGGTTGCCTCAGTATTGTCATGATGTGAGATAGAATGTTGATTGGTTGAAACTCCCCCTGAGTTGCTGATCCTTTGAAAGGAATTGGGAGCTCTATCAACTGATGAAGTGAATTGATTATCCGTTGACAGACTGTGATCAATGGATGCTTCATTATGAACTTCAACGGATGATGCACTTTGTCTTTCAACGGATGCTGCATTGCTTCTTTCAACGGAAGCTGAATTATGACTTTCAACGGATGCAGCATTCTGTGCATTATCCAAAGACAGATTTTGAATTCTTTTTGAGATGCCTTCTTCATCATTCTCATCTTCACTATCATCACAATATATCTCAATATTGTCAAATTTGAGTCCTTCATAATGCCCCTCATCTGTTAGTCCATCAATCTTTTTATCATCAAACACAACATGCACAGATTCCATGACAATGTTGGTTCTTAGATTGTAGACCCTATATGATTTTCCAGCAGAATAACCAACAAATATTCCTTCATCATCCTTTGCATCAAACTTCCCTTTGTGATCAGATTGATTCCTTAAGATGTAACATTTGCAACCAAAGACATGCAGAAAGTTTAAAGTTGGTTTTCTTCTCTTGAATAATTGATAGGGAGTCATGCCTTTTGCCTGATTGATTAGAGAAATATTCTGAGGGTAACATGCACAGTTAACAGCCTCAGCCCAAAAGTAAGTTGGGAGTTTTGACTCTTCAAGCATTGTCCTTGCAGCTTCAATTAGTGATTTGTTCTTCCTTTCCACCATACCATTTTGTTATGGGGTCCTTGGAGCTGAGAACTCATGCATGATCCCATTTTCTACACAGAACAATTTCATGGTTGAATTCTTGAACTCAGTTCCATTGTCACTCCTAATATTCCTTACTTTGAAATCAGGATGATTGTTGACTTGCTTGATATGATTGATAATGATTTCACTAGCTTCATCCTTTGATCCAAGAAAATAAACCCATGAAAACTTTGAGAAATCATCTACAATCACTAGGCAATATCTTTTCCTTGAAATTGACAATACATTGACTGGTCCAAAAAGATCCATGTGTAGCAGTTGTAATGGTTCATCAATTGCAGATTCAAGCTTCTTACTGAATGATACTTTCTTTTGCTTTCCTTTCTGACAAGCATCACACAGTCCATCCCTTGTGAATTCTACTAGAGGCATTCCTCTAACTAAGTCCTTTTTGACTAGATCATTCATTGTCTTGAAATTCAAATGGGACAGCTTCTTGTGCCATAGCCAACTTTCAACTAGACTTGCTTTGCTGAGAAGACAAGTAATGGATTCTGCATCTGTGGAGTTGAAGTCAGCTAAGTACACATTCCATTTTCTAACTCCAGTTAGAACCACTTTATTGTCCTTCTTACTTGTGACAATACAGGCTTCAGAATTGAAGGAAACAGTATTCCCTCGGTCACATAGTTGACTGATGCACAATAAATTGTGTTTGAGACCATCAACCAATGCAACTTCATCAATGATGACATTTTCTTTTAAAATCAAGCCATATCCCATAGTGAATCCTTTGATGTCATCTCCAAAGGTTATGCTAGGGCCAGCTCTCTCCTTAAACTCTATGAGCAGGGTGAAATCTCATGTCATGTGTCTTGAACAGCCACTGTCCAAGTACCATAGATTCCTTCGTTTTCCCTGCACACAATAAAATCAATCAAGTTGATTTTGGTACCCAAGTTTCCTTGGGTCCAGCCTTGTTAGTCTTTTTCCTAGACTTCATTCCTCCTGCATCTTTTGACTTAGGTAACTTTGGGTCAACCTTGATCTCAGATGTGGTTGGTTGAAGTGTAGGGTTAGTCACAGAATCATTTAGCACATTTGATTGAATTTGATAAGGTATAGATTGTGCAAACATGTTATTCCACATAGACATATTGTATGGCATTTGAGGCATACTAAATGCAGTAAAATAAGGATTATTAATATATGGCATGTTCGCAAAATGTGCATGGGGATTCTGATGAGACATAACAGGCATAGCATGCAGAGGTGACATAGACATGTTAGGCATGGAGGGATTTGAAGGCATGGTAGCATTTTTAACAGATTTGCAATTATCAGATAGGTGATTAACACTTTTACAATGCACACAGCTTTTTCTAGGAGCATACCTATCAGGTGTGTAATTGTTATGTTTATTAATCCCTACCTTCCCATTTCTTTTAGATTTTCTTTTAGTTTCCTTCTTATCCTCAACCAACTTAAGCCTATTTTTCAGCTGATCTAAAGTCATGTGTCATATATTCACCTTACTGGCATCTTTGGATGTGCTGGCTCCTTCTTTGACAAAGTTCTTGAAAGTTGAATCATCCTTCTTATTGAGATTTTTATTTTTAAAATTACTTGCCTGTTTTAATTGATGAGCCTTCAACGGATGCTCTTTTTCTTCCTTCAACGGATAAGTTTCATCATCCGTTGATTCCACATCCGTTGACAATCCATCAATTAATTCTAACTCCTTTTTGTTTTTCTTCCAGGCATCCTCACAGAATGATTCAATTCCCTGAACCTTGGCAATCTGAACACTAACATCCCTAGATGTTTTCCAGGCCTTGATTACCTCTTGCTCACTTTCTAACTGTTTAGAAAGAATTTCTACTTTCTTAACAGCTTCTTCTAGTTCACTCTCAACAGTCAAGCATTTAAGTTTAATCTTTTCAAGCTCAATTACCTGATCCTCTAACACAACATTCCTATCACTTAAAAACACATTATTATCTTTGATCCTAGTGTTTTCCTTGGCTAGTGATTTAAGGGAAACTCGCAAATGATATAATTCATTTGACATATCATTTATGGCTTCATTGCATTCATTTTTAGAAAGCTGAGAGAGTTCAGTAGTAATTACCTGGTTGCTTGATGAACTAGTTTCATTTTCATCAGAATTAGCCATCAGGGCTAGGTTGACATATTCCATATCATCATCTTCATTGACTCTATCTGCTGCCCAATCATCTTGAGTGAGAAAAGCTCTTTCCTTTTGTTTGAGCAAATCAAAGTACTTCTTTTTGTAATCAACTTGCTCAAATTTCTTCTTATCAGAGGTTGGCTTCCTACACTCACTTGCAAAGTGTCCACTAATGCCACAGTTATAACATTTGAACTTGGATTTGTCCACCATGTTTTTGTTTGGCTTAGTGAATTTAGTATTTTTCTTGAACTTCATCTTTGCAAACCTCCTGGACAGAAAAGCCAGATGTTCATCAACATCATCAGAGTCATCCTGACTGGAATTGTTTTCATCCTCAGCTACTTGCTCTTTACCCTTGCTTGATTCTGATTTGCTTGTGCCAATTTTGATACTTGGCATTGTCTTCTCCTCATTCCTGGCTTCAACTTTCTCACTGTCAGCTACAAGTGCAACTGATCCTCCTTTTCTCTTCCCCTTTTCCAACAGCTCATCTTGCTCCATCTCAAGTTCATATGTCTTCAAAATTCCATATAATCTTTCAAGTGTGAAGTCCTTATAATCTTGAGAATTTCTTAGAGAAACAGTCATAGGCTTCCATTCCTTTGGTAGAGACCTTAGAAATTTTAAATTGGAGTCCTTGACTTGGTACACTCTCCCATACAGCTTCAATTCATTCAACAGTTTCTGAAATCTGTTGAAGGTATCATTCAATGATTCTCCTTCTTCAAAATGAAAATATTTATACTGTTGAATGAGAAGCTGCATTTTGTTTTCTCTAACTTGCTCAGTGCCTTCACAGATAAGCTGCACAGTATCCCAAATTTCCTTAGCAGTTTGGTTGTTAATGACATTGTCAAACATATCTTGATCCAGGCCATTAAACAGAATGTTCATGGCTTTCTTATCCTTGTGAACCTCTTCAATATCTTCAACAGTCCATTCTGCTTTTGGCTTGGGAATAGACTGTCCAACAGTAACTGTTGCAGTAGCAGCTGTGGCCACCTTGTGAGGGATGTGAGGACCATTTTCAATGCAGTTGATGTAGCTTTCATCTTGATAGAGAAGATGTAAATGCATCTTCACTTTCCAGTGATGATAGTTATCTCTTTCCAAGATTGGAATCTTTACACCAATATCCTTCTTACTCATGATGTTAGTAAAATAGATCTTTAAACTCTTTGTATGTTAAGAGCTTGCTCTAATACCAATTGTTATTCCCAGTGCACTAACAACGAGATTTACAGAAGGGGGGTTGAATGTAAATCTCAAAACTTTTTCAAGTTTTGAGCAGTTTCTAAGGCTAAGTGTTTTTGAGAGCAAGTGTGTGTGAATTGCTTGAAGCTAATGCAGAAAGATATATATTCAAACACAAATGTAAAGAACACAGAGAACTTAAAAACTTTTCTAGTGGATTTGTTGTTCCACCAGAGATGTGTTATTTCAGAAAATCTGTGATTCAAAGAATTAAATCACAGCTGCTTCCTAGTACAAACTAGATGATTTTCTCTCTGGATTTTTCTAAACAGCTCTGGAAAATTCATATCTAATTACTAGCTGCTACTTGGTTTATATATCACCAAGTTTACAAGTGAAGACAAAACTGTAAAATACAATTAAAAGGCTCTTCACATGTTTCTTCTTCATTTCTCTATCCAATGCAATTTAGGCTTAGCTGTTAATCTTTGAATACTTCCTTGTTTGCACCAGAATGGAAATGCTGCATTTTCTTGATTCCTCCTAGAGGCTTCCACATTCCAGTTTGTCTCTGTCAACCCATGTGCCTCTGTCAGCTTATGAATTGTCACTATCAACTGCTAATGAACTAAGCATCCGTTGAAGCTTTCATCCGTTGATACCTTATCTGTTAAGGCTTTATCCGTTGAAGCTTTATCCGTTGATGCATTATCAGTTGAAGTCTTTATCCGTTGAAGCACTTATCCGTTGATGGATATTATCCGTTGAAGCATTAGAGACATCCGTTGAAGCTTTGTTTCTTATCCGTTGAAGGTCTTCAATATCAGTTGATACTTCTTCACTTATACAAAATTACAAGGCATGAAATATTTACAGTTAGCCCTCCTATTTGCATATCCACTAGTAGTCAACATGACTGATACTTTCCTACAACATCTAAGAATTACAACTTGAATCCAGAGAATGAAATATGCTACAATACTAAACTTATTGCTAAGTAAAGCTACTCCTTCAACGGATAGCCAAGATGGTCTTATCCGTTGAGGCTACAAACACTAGATTTCTACTTAAGTGTTTTGTTTAACTTATCATCAAACTAATACACATATTCCTAACAGAATCAAGTGGAGGTACCTCCATTACAGCCCCAAGGTCCGCAGCCTCAAATGCAGACCATTCCAGGCGTGGGAACTTTCAATGTGGGAGATCTAAAAAGGCTACTTAGCCACCTGTAAGGCAGGGTGACGACTACAGCTGAAATCCCTTCCCCATTCTCGGTGGCAGTAAAAGAGGTACAATTGTCGGCCGGGTATCGCAACACTACTAGCGATCTTCGTTTCCACGGAAACTCAGATCCGGTGGAATTCCTGGGTCGTTTCAATATAGAGATGGATGTGTACCAAGTCCCGGACTTGGCTCGATGCCGTCTCTTGGCGGCAACCTTTAGAGAAAGCGCCCAGCAGTGGTTTCAAAAGCTCGGGCCAGGAGTGATCACCTCATGGGATCAGATGAAAACTCTGTTCTTAACCAAGTTCCAAGCCGCGATAAGCTACGCGCCCTCTGTCACAACTCTTGCCAATGTTAGGCAAAGGGAAAATGAAAGCTTGACATCGTACTTCAAGAGGTTCAATGCTGAGTCTACCAGCGTAAGGGGGCATCAGACGAAGCCCTGAAAAGCTTCTTGATCGCAGGATTAAGGGTTGGCTCGGACTTTTGGAAGCACTTGCAAGGGAAAGACCCGGCTACCCTAGCAGATGTCTTCACTTTGGCAGAATATTTTAAAGCTATAGAACAATCTCTGGCAGAAGTACAACCGACTTCGCAGTCAAGTCAGAGAAGCAAAGGAAGGAAGAGGGATAGGTCTCCAAGCCCAAGGTACTGAAGAAGTAGTCGAAGCCCATACCGGGTGAATACAGCAAGCACAAGGAGGGGATGAAGTCCTCCCTCGAACTATGACTACAGGACAAGCCGGTACACACCTTTGGTCGCATCTATCGAGCATATCTACGAAGTAAACAAAAATAAAGGGCTATTTAAAAAACCTGAGGCTTTATCGTCATGGCAAAGCAAAGACAAGAAAAAATATTGCGAATACCATGAATCATCTGGACATAACACGCATGAGTGCCGACATTTAAAAGATGAAATCGAAGCGCTTATCAAAGAAGGGTACCTCGGAGAATGGGTAGTCAAGGAAGTAAGGAAGCACAAGGATGACAGAACAATGGAAGAAGAAAGACGAGCCCCGCGCGGGGCAAACAATGATACCCTAGAGGAAAGTAAATTTGTCAGGGATGGCAGTATCCGAACAATCTACGGGGGAGATCCCGGAATGGAATGCAGCAACCGAGCCTTGGCAAGATACGCTAGGGAAGCCCGGTTCAGGCCTCTCACAGACATTCATAGGGTGGAAACTCGGCCGCCCAAGGTATTTAAGGGTGAGTCCATGGATATCACCTTCAGAGAAGTAGATGCCCGATGGGTACACCATCCCCACAATGATGCGCTGGTTATTTCCATCCAAATCGGAACCAAAAATGTCCATAGAGCCTTCGTGGATAACGGAAGCTCGGCAAACATCCTCTATTACAGCACCTTCAAAAAGATGGGACTACCTGATCAGGATATGTTGGGGGAAGACTCGTGGGTCTACGGTTTTTCAGGCGCAGGAGTTAGAGTCATGGGATCGATTCGGCTGCCATGTACTTTGGGGGAAAGCCCATTGTCGGTAACAAAAATGCTTGAATTTAAGGTACTGAATCAGGAATCATCCCACAACGTGTTGTTGGGACGACCTTTTCTGCGGGAGATGAGAGTTATCACTTCAATCCACCACCTAACTATCAAATTTCCAACGCCAAATAGGGTGGGAAGTATAAAGGGTTCCCAGTATGACTCTCGGGAGTGCTACAGGTAAGCTATGAAAGGCTTTAGAAAAGACTCCCACGCCGATGATACTCCGGACGTAGATCGAGAAAAAAACATTGAGCAACCAACCGAGGAAATCCGAGTCCACTATTATGTTGAGCAAGAAGATGAGCATCCCTCCGAGTTGCCCCCAACAATGTTGTACTTGGAAGACGCGATCAGAATTGAGATGTTGGAAGAAGAGGAGGCGATGGATACCATAGTCCAAATAGATTTCCATGGGGAACGGTTAGAAGGGAGATTCGATGTCTTACAAAGCCTCGAACAGGGTGATGCCCTTCCCCCTGAAGGAGCACCCTTACCCGCAAAACATACTAAAGAAGTTGATGCCTCTACTACGCAAGGCGCACCTCCTAAAGGGGATGCACCCTCTCTACAAGACAATGAAATCTAAGATTCACCAGACCTGGATCCCCAGATACCAATGCCGACGGAAAAGATGAGGCCAGCAGAAGATACGATTAAAATCCCTATTGATGAAAAAGATCTGAGTAAGGTTTTGAGAATAGGGTCCCAGTTGGCACCAAAGTTAAAGGAAGGTCTTTCCATATTTCTGTTGGCGAACCTTGATGTATTTGCATGGAGCCATTCTGATATGGTGGGAATTGATCCAGAAATAATGTACCACCGATTGAATATCGACCCTAAGCATAAGGGGGTTCGATGAAAACAAAGGGCCGTAAGCGGAGAGAGAGCTGTAGCCCTGACAGAGGAAGTAGAGAAGCTCCTGGATGTCGGACTAATTCGGGAATCCTTCTACCCAGAATGGCTAGCAAACCCGGTGTTGGTAAAAAAGCCCAACGGCAAATGGAGAACGTGCGTGGACTTCACCGACCTAAATAAAGCATGCCCGAAAGATAGTTTTCCCCTACCAAGAATTGATCAGTTGGTCGACGCCACGGTAGGACATGCTTTGCTCAGCTTCATGGATGCATACTCCGGGTATAACCAGATCCTTATGTATGAGCCTGACCAGGAGCACACCTCTTTCAATACTGATAGAGGGCTCTACTGCTATATCGGAATGCCATTTGGTCTGATCAACGCCGGTGCCACTTATCAAAGGTTGGTAAACAAAATATTCAAGAAGCAGATTGGGAAGACTATGGAAGTGTATGTGGATGACATGCTCGTAAAATCGAAAAGGGCGGAAGATCACATCGCCGACTTAGCTGAAATGTTCCATATTCTGAGAAAATATACGATGAAACTAAACCCGCAGAAGTGCGTGTTCGGCGTGGAGTCGGGGAAATTCTTGGGATTCATGGTCAACCACCGGGGGATTGAGGCTAACCCAGCAAAAATAAAAGCTCTGCTAGACATGAAATCTTCCACCAGCGTCAAACAAGTACAGAGTCTGACAGGAAGGATTGCGGCCCTAAATCGATTTGTCTCAAAAATATCAGATAAGTGCAAAGAATTCTTCAAAGCAATCAAAGGAAGGGGGAAGGATTTTATGTGGACTCCTGAGTGCGAAGAAGCTTTTCTGAGAATTAAAGAGCAGTTGGGAAATTCTCTGATGCTGGCCAAGCCAGAAGACGGGGAAACATTGAGTCTCTACTTAGCAGTGTCTGAGTACTCTGTTAGCGCGGTATTAGTAAAGAAAGAAGTAAGCCACCAGTGGCCCATATACTATGTAAGCAAAAGGTTGTTAGATGCAGACACCAGGTATACCAACATGGAAAAGCTAGTGTATGCTCTTATTCTTGCGGCACGAAAACTAAGACCGTACTTTCAGGCTCACCGAATAGAAGTCCGCACCTCTTATCCGCTTCGGCATATTCTACATAAACCTGAATCATCAGGAAGAATGTTAAAATGGGTTGTGGAGCTAGGGCAGTTCGATTTGGAATACTACCCTCGCACGGCAATCAAAGGACAAGCGCTGGCCGATTTCATACTTGAGTTCGATGAAGAAATTGATGATAAGGACATAGTGTTGGCAGAACCGACCTCGCAAGAAAGTCATCAGGATGAAATGAAGCAGGAACTCCCCCACCCTTGGTGGATATTACATGTGGACGGGGCCGTGAACAACAATGGGTCAGGTGCCGGGATTGTCTTGATCACTCCGGAGGGGCACCGTTTGATGAGTGCTATCCATTTCAAGTTTTATGCTACCAACAATGATGCTGAATATGAAGCCTTGATCAACGGTCTAAAATTAGCTCTGGAGGTAGGGGCCGTGAATTTGATAGTTCGGAGTGATTCCGAATTAGTTGTGAACCAAGTCAACGGAGGATTCCAAGCCCGGGGACCGTGAACGGAGCTATATATGAGATGTGCAAAACGCCTACTGAGAAAATTTTCAAGTGCCAGACTAGAAAGTATTCCGCGAGAAGAAAATAGTAATGCGGATGTTTTGGCCAAGATGGGTTCACAGATGGACATCGTTCAACTTGGACAAATCCCTTTGGGAATCCAGGAAATTCCAAGTATTCCGGAGGTGGAGGTGTTTCAAATGCAAGAAATCCCACAAGAAAGATGGATGACCCCCATCCATAACTATATTCAGACAGGAGCTGTACCAGAGAACAAACTACAGGCTCGACGCCTTCGGTACCAGGCCGCAAAGTATGTCGAATATGACGGAGTACTATACAAGAGAGGATTTAACCAGCCACTGTTACGTTGTGTGGATATGGAAGAAGGAAATTATATTCTTAGAGAGGTGCACGAAGGGATTTGCGGTAATCACTCGGGGGCTGGTTCCTTGGCATTAAAAGTGCTCAGATAAGGATACTACTGGCCAACTATGAGGGAAGACACCTTCAATTTTGTTCGGGCTTGTGATCGTTGCCAACGATTCGCCAACTATTCTAATGCCCCGACATCCACCATTACCTCGTTAGCGAGCCCCTGGCCTTTTGCCATATGGGGAATTGATCTCATTGGAGAGTTGCCCAAAGCAAAGGGGGGTGTGAAATACGCCGTGGTGGCTGTGGACTACTTCACCAAATGGGCAGAGGCTATGCCACTAGCCACGATCACGGCAAAGAAGATAAGGGATTTTGTGTTCAATTCCATAATATGCAGGTTCGGTATCCCCTACAAACTCATCTCAGACAATGGAAAGCAGTTTGATAGTAAAGATTTAAGGAAACTTTGTGAGGACTTAAAGATTAAAAAAGACTTCGCCATGGTTTATCATCTGCATAGTAATGGTCAGACAGAAGCTATTAACAAAATCATAAAACACACCTTGAAGGCAAAGTTAGAAGAGAAAAAGGGAGATTGGCCAGAAGAGATGCCCATGGTCCTTTGGTCTTACAACACGACACCTAGGTCGACCATAGGAGAAACCCCCTTTCTGCTGACTTATGGGTATGAGGCCATGGTTCCCGTGGAGGTAGGAGCAGGATCTCTACGGAGAGATGCGTTTGTCGAGGAAGATGCGGAATTTAACCAGAGGCTTCACTTGGATCTGTTAGATGAAGTCCGGACGAACTCTCAATTAAAGCTTCCTGCATATCAGCAGAGGGTCGCAAGGTATTTCAATAAAAGGGTAAAAACCGTACCGTTCAAGGTTGGGGATCTTGTGTTGCGAAAGGTTATGCCTAACAATAAGATAGCTTAGCACGGGGTGCTTGGAGCTGATTGGGAAGGACCATACAAGGTTAAAGCTATACTCTGGAAGGGAACCTATCGCTTAGAAGATCTGGATGGCAAACTTATTCCTCGAGCATGGAATGCAGAACATCTACGGAAGTATTTTCAGTAGGGTGTGGCTGTGTCCCCCTTGATTTCTTATTTAATCCTTATATAACAGGCTAGTAGCAAATAAATTCCTCCTAGCCTGGGGGGGTAGTACATGTGACTGCAAACCTTGGAACTAACAGAAGGAAGGAAAAATTTTCAAATAATTTCCCCATAGAGCATAGTAGCCATGGGACTGGTGTAATTTATACACTAGAGCGCATTATCAATAAAAGGGAAAAAGTTACTTCAAATTGCTTTATTTGCTTGACATAACATTTCTCATTTAAAAAACATCAGAGGCGCGCCCTATGTTGAGGCGCGCCCTATCTAGTAATTTCTGCTTCATAATCAAGATAAACATAGTTTTCAAGGGTGAAAGGAATAAATGTACATGAACAACAAAATTAGCTAAAGCAAAAGCTAATCAAGTTAAGGCGCGCCCCTGGGCTGATAAGTAAGTAAAATATCGCAAAGGCATTACTGATAAGAAAAAGTACGTGTTGTTTGCAATATGGCGCGCCCTCATATCTAAACGCTACAAAGAAAGAGACATTAGATCTTAATGATACGATGACAACTTTGAGATCACATAAAAATAAGTTACACCCGAAAATATGTTAAAGGGCGCGCCCTATTGTAACATAATCCATGGAAACATGAAATGGCCAAGGGAAAAATCAAAGTGCCTTAACAAATTTTTATACATACGAGAAAAGATAAAGTTAACATCGAGCCACACAAAAGGTCATGATGCAAAAGGAAAGAGTAGCAGAAAAATAAGTCATACAACTTTGCACAGCATCAAAAGAGGGCTGACTCCTCATAAGTATCTGAAACTTAAAAACAACTAAAATAAGTCAAGGCGCGCCTTGAGGCTGGCCTGTTGAGGGAATAGATTGAAGAGGAATAGTGGGGTCAACCTCAGGCGCGTCCTTGGGAACTTCCTCTTGTGGCGCGCCCTCACCTTCTTCCTCCTCCAACCCAAGTTCTATCCTCCTTGCCTTAATTTCAGCAGCATGCTCTTTCTTAAATTCCACCATCTCAGCAACAGTCTTTTCCCTAAACTTCTCAAAGGAATAATCAGGATCATTGGCCACAAAACCAACCCTGTAGAAGTGGAAGCCATTGGAAAATGCCTCATCAGTCATTTCCCTCTTCTCATCTGGCCATCCCAGTTTCTGCTGCTCCTCTAGATACTCAATCCTCAAGTTGGATGCACCAAGCTCAGTATGAATAGAGGTAGCCTTTTTGTTGGCAATCTCTAGCTGAGAAGTGAGATTGGACACCTCATCCTTGAGGAAGGAAATCTCAGAATCATTGGCCTTGATATCCTTAGCGTGCAAAAAGTCCTTGTCCTTGAGGGTGTTTCTCAGAATGTTGTTGTCACCCTGCAGCCTCTCTAGGCGCGCCCCCTCTTCAAGTAGCTTGTCCACCACTCGAGTGGAGTGGATGAACAATTGGCAAGATGCCTTTACAGAAGCACGAGCAGCCTTTCCCAAATCCATGGCTTGCCACTGTTCCACTTCTTCATCCGAAATATAAAGGGAACCCATGGGGCCAAGAGCGTTCAGGGCAGCAGAAGAAATAGAAGGCGCGCCTTCTCCTCTAGGCTTCTTAGGCGCGCCTTGTTTTTCTGAAAGATCAATTATGGGCCTTTTTGGAACAGGTGATGTTTGAGGAATGTGGGCAGAAGTTGGAACGGATGTATGTGCTGTAGGAGCATCCTTCTTTGGCTTGGGCCTAGGCTTGTCACCAGGGCGCGCCGCAAAAGACTTAGGGATTCTTGGAGGAGCCATTTCTGCACAAAACATAGAACATAATAGTTAAGCATGATAGTTAAGTATGTTCAACGGAGTAATAAATAAAAGCAATTGATAAAGACAACATTGATAAACATGTGTAAAATGCTATGCCTAGAGTAAAAAGGCGCGCCCTAAGAGGCGGAAAGATTAACTACAGAAATTTATATCCAATATGTCAATACAAATGTAATAACCCCAATTTTTGGAAATTTTTGAAACCCTTATGAATAGTGTTTTTGCTGAATGAGAAAACTTTTCATGCCCCACTATGTAGGGATTCTGTTATGGATATTCTGAGATTTTATTAGTACTCAATATGGTATATAAATGTATGTAAAGATCGTCAGAATCCAATTCCGAATACTTTGACTTTTCCCGGAAATCCACTAGATACGGAAAGAATTGAGTATAAGGTAACAGGATAAAAAGGATTTAAATTAAAGGATTATAAGAGAGGATCATAAAAGGAATATAATATATTGAGAAAGGTTAAGGGAACCTAAGTAATAAGATCCCGGGTATGATCCCTCAAACGATAAACGAAAACGAAAGTTAAGCGAACCGTATAACAGATCAGCGGTCATTAGGCAAATAATTAGGGAGTTAATCAAAGAGATTGGTGGGGATGATGTCACCCAACCAATGAGAAGAGGACAAGGAGGGAAAGATGACATCATAGCATGACATAAGCATGACATGGGAAGGAAGGAAATGTGGTGGATTATTAACCACACAAAATCAGGGGCAAATAGGTAATTTACCAAAACAAAAACAAAACTACAACCAACCAAGCCAAATAATTCATTCTTCGTCAAAACAAAAAAAACCAAGGCATTATTTCTTCATTGCTCTCGGCTTTTACTATTGCAAAGGAAGAAGAAATTCAAAACTCAAGATCAAGGCTTCCTAAATTGGTAAGATAATTCCCTAATCATCCTTATGCATAGTTATGGCTATATAATGAGTTTAAGCACCCCATTAATTCTCAATCTTCTTCAATAAATCAATGAAGAAGACAATGAATAGTGACTTCAAGAATTTTAACTTGATTTTCTTGTTTTTCCTTTAAGATCCAAGCTTTCCTAAGACTCCTCAAGGCTTCTTAAGGCTTCCTAGCTACTCCCACCACTTCAAGGAAGGTATATCATCTCTAAACCCTAGATTCCTTTGTATTATAAGATGATTTTGATTATTATGGTGATGTAGCAGCTTAATGCTTGTGGTTTAGAGTGTGGGTTGGAGTGGTAGTGAAATGGAATGGTGAATCTTGTTGTTTTGGTTAAAAGAACTTAAGTATAGTTAAATTCAAGCTTAGGCATAAGTATAAATGTTAATATTTAATTGATTGGGGCTGTTATGATGTGATAAGGATGGACTTTGGTTGTATGAATGGATTGAGGTTGAATTGTGATGGTTTTTGAATGGTTTAAAATTGGGAAATCGCGTAAACATAGCCGTCGTAATGTCTGATTTACTTTAAACTGCTTTTTTTCATAACATTAGGACCCGAGAACCCCTTGCTAGATATTGACCATTGCCATGTTTAGATATCTCATGTTACGAGCTTCGTTTTGATATGTAGTTCGTTCGATTCCGATGCACGGTTTAGGAGAAACGACCGTTTCAAGTAACGGCGTTTCGCGAACGAAACTTTTCCCCTTGCCTTACTTTGAAACATAGGTTAAAGACCAAAAAGGGTTAATTAGTGTATGAAACAATTATGGTAAGAGTGTTAGGCAGTTGGTAAGACACTCGCGAAGGAATCGCCTTAAAACTTGTAATGGTTAAATTATAAAAAATGGTGGAGCCGAGGGTACTCGAGTGACTTAAGAGAATCAGTAAGCGCAAAGCGAGCGTTAGAGTCTAAGGTAGTTAGAGTATAGATTTACAAGTGACTTTGGTTTAATTCCAACTTACTTGTTGTTTATAGGTTACCAGACTCGTCCCGAGCCTTTTATCACCCCTAGTCGCTCAGGCAAGTTTTCTACCCGTTATACTGTTGTTGTGATGTATATATGTATATGCATTATCTTGCGATAGATGCATGTTGGTTAATTAGCAAATGTTGCGATATATTGAAGCATGCTGATATGGTATATATATGCATGCCTGTTTCGTATCCTTGCCATATATATCTGTTGGTTCAGTTGATAATACCTATGCTAGAGAATAGCAGTAATTTGCATATACCCATAGTATAGGGACCCAAAGGTGAAAACATTTTCTAAAACCGGGAGTCGAGGACCCCGAGTAGATTTTATATATATATATTTATATATATATATATGGTTATAGTTTTCAAAACTATTAATCGAATAAGGTTTATTCGATAACTTTATTTTATTATTAAATATTATTTCGAATATTCATCCGAGGACTTATGACTCCTTTATTTTATTATTGAATATTATTTCGAATATTCATCCGAGGACTTATGACTCCTTTATTTTATTATTGAATATTATTTCGAATATTCATTCGAGGGCTTATAACTCAGCTTATTTTATTTATTGAATATTATTTGAATATTCATTTGAGGATCTATGACTCCGATTATTTGCTGAGATATATTCTTTATTTTATTAAAGAATAAGGTGTCGATAATCAAACTTATTTTCGATTATTCAAATAAAGATAGTACTTTCATATAAGTATATCTTTGGTTATTTAATATCCATTTCAAGTATAAGTTTTAAAACTTCTACTTCAATTATTTTTATAAAGATTATTCTTTATGAGAATATTATTTAAATAATAATATTCAGATATTTTCTAATATATCGGGACTGATTTATTTTAATAAATCAGCAGTACTCCAAACATTCTTCAAAATGTTTTCGAGTCTTCAAAATGATTTTTAAAGTTAGAGCGGATCCCAAAACTCATTTTTATATTTAAGATCTTCCTTTCAAAGGGGATTTAAATACTCGCTCAAAACCTGGGGGATTCAGCTCTGTGGTGCATTTTACATTCGCAACGTGGTTGCTGATTTGAGAAAACAAATGAATTGATTACTTACCCAACGTTCGGGAAGTAAGCCCATCTAATTGAGTCGGCATAAGCGACAGGACGGGGTACGGTCTATCAAAGTGTAAGTGGCTGGGTGGCAGTCCATCAACGCGTAAGAGGCCGGGTGGCGGTCCAGCACAAGGTCCTTATGTGGCCAGGGTGATGACCGGTGGGGGATTCATCCATCTACTAGTAGAAAAGGTTACTTATTGGTATCTTTGCCTGATCAGCAAGATATCGGGTTTATGCCAAAATTCTTTTCCTTTCCAAAATTCATTGGATGTTACAAACTCTGTTCATACTTTACATAACAGAGGTTCTAGGAAATGTTTAAGAGATATATATGTGGATATATATCGGGACTAAATAAAGTATCTCGTAACTTTATTTCATTCAATAATATTTCAAAGATTGAATCTATTCAAGTCTTAACTTGTGGTCTCATCTATGGGATGACCTTTTTTAAACCTATAATACTTTGAACAGTGGTAGTTCAAGTAGCCTTATAAATGATATAAGTATAGTGAAGTATTTGGTAACTTCATCTTCCTTTAAGCTTATATCCAGTAAGTAATTATCTTACTTTTGATAAAGGTTTTCAGTAAGTTATCTATTAGATACTTGCATTATTGATTACACTATATATTATCTTGCGAGCTGTAATGCTCACTCTTGCTTTATTTCTTCATCACACAACAACAGTTAGGAAGGATGGCCAGACTCAAGCAGACCCAGCGCAAGAGCGTGGGAAGCGCCCCGCGCCTTCTCGTTGAGATCATAGCTGCTATAGCTGCAGAGGTAGATCTATCTGTAGATCAGACCATCTACTTTTGAGAATCAATTATGTATAATTATAACTTGTGGCAGATAATGGCAATTAATTGTAAACTTATTAAGTAATCATTTTGGGTTGTAATAACTTTTAAATTGTGGATTCAAAGACTTGTACTTATTTCAATTTCATCTCTGAGACTATAACGGCTTGTGGTGTGTGTTAGTGTGGGGTCACAGCATAAGGTTATTTATTATTAATTAAGTGAAGTGATAATGTGGAAAGAAAGACCGTGACGACCCGGATCCCTGACCCCGGATCTGGGGGTGTTACAGAAGTGGTATCAGAGCTAAGCGTTATAAACCTCAGAGATGATATGACGTTAAGATAATAACTAAGATAGTAAGAACTCTTGCCAAGTTCATAGTCGGGCTACCTAACGTAGTACTGGTAGTTAAAACCCTTATGGGAACCCTTATAAATATCGTGATAGAAGAATAGTTCGTTATCGTATATGGTAGCGGGACTCCGAACCCTGAGGTTGAAGAGCAACAACGCGATGATGTTTTATTACTAATTGGAGATTGGATTGTGGATCCGATAGAGCGTCCTAACGCAGGACCGGATGATGTTCATATTGAGGATGTAGCGGTTGAGGATGTGGTCCTAGAAGGGATTGTTGCTGAGGAGGATCCCGTGGAGGATCCTAACAAGAATGAATAAAGGACCACTGAGGAATTGATGACCATGGTTAGGGAAATTACCAGATGTAGGATTGGCTGGTCACTACCGGAGATTCGTTCAAGTTTGTAAAGATAGTAGCCCCTTTAACGCGGCTTACTCGTAAGACTAAGAAGTTTGAATGGACAGAGAAATGCGAGAACAGCTTTCAAGAACTGAAGCAAAGATTGGTGATGGCCCCTATGTTGGCGTTGCCGGATGGAAAAAGGAGATTTTGTGATTTGTAGTGACGCTTCGCATAAGGAATTTGGGTGCTTCTTATACAGCACAGCAAGATAATCGCGTCCGTGTCAAGACAATTAAGGGAATATAAAATTCGATATCCCCGCCCATGAGCTTAGGCTCGTGGCAATAGTTTTACCCTAAAGATTGGAGGCACTACTTGTATGGAGAGAAGTGCGAGAATTACCTAAGCCATAAGTGCTCTAGTACATTTTCACGTAGAAAAAGCTCAACATACGCCAAAGGAGGCGGTTAGAGCTAATCAAGAATTATGATTGGGAGATTCTTTATCATTCGGGAAAAGCCAATATGGTGGCTGATGCCCTTAGTAAAAAGGAGATACTCAAGATGATAATATCTTTTGGAAAGTTTATAAGAGATTTTGAGAAAATGGAAATAGAAGTGAAGGTAACCAGAGCCGGTACCGAAAAGCTGTTTGAGATTGTAACACAGTCCGAATTATCGGAAAAGAACATATTGTGCCAGAAAAAAGTGATGAATGAAGGCAGAGAGTCAATGACTGGAGAAGAGATCCATACCGAGAAAGATGATAAGGGGATAGTGAGGTGTTCCTACAGAAATTGGGTTCCAAAAGTTCAAGAGCTTAAGGATGAGAACTTAGATGAGAGCCATAGTTTGAGGGATAAGATTTAGGGCAAACCCTGAATGTGATAGTCAGGGAGGTTGCCATCAAGAAAGAAAGAACCCACTACATAATAGAGTGGAAAACAAGGTCTTTAATGTATAAGATAACCCCGATTATGGGAGAAGGTTGAAACATTTCATACTAAGGAAACAGAAAGTCGAGTAAGGAAAGGAGACCCGAGACGGTACTCCTATACGGCAATTTATGGACCTGTCTAGATATAACTTAGACTATTATCCCCAACCACCACCTTGAGGAAACAATGCGGTAGGAAATTCTTTCAGGACCTTTAAGTCTCTAAGCTCTCAGAGTTCCAAGGAACAGGTTGACCTAGTCGAGGTAAGAGCCTGGCTAAAGGAAATATAGGAATCATTTTAGATTCTAAATGATTGACGAATCTCAAAAGACTATTTTTGTCACTTACCCTCCTAAGAGAGAGGCCACCCGCCGGTGAAAGGCCAAGGAAGGCACGGAGCAAGAGATTATAATAAACTGATTAAAGTTCAGTCAGTTGTTTTCAGGAAAGTACTTCCCAAAGTTATGAAGATAGTGTAAAAGCTTTAGAACCAGAACAAAGGCAGACGAGTATGATGAATTGTGAATCTAAGTTGTAAAAGTTATCAAGATTCGTTCTGAGGACACGAATCCAGAAGGACGGGATGTTTGAAATCAATGCTTAAGTTGTGTTGGTTGATGAAATAATGATAAGAGAGAGGAAAATAAAAAGAAATTGAAGTAAAAAGGAATATAACGGCAATAGAGTTTGAGGAATGATAAGGGAGTTGGGTATGAGGAAACCCTAAAGACTCGTAGCAATAGAAATAGAAAAGTATGTAATCGTCAGGATGAGGGTGATTCACCATGAGTTAAAATTGATGGTTGAAGGTATAAGAGATACATATATTTTATCCCCTGTAAGTTGGGAGGATTCGAGGAAACCTTGAGATAGTTCGAAGGATAAATAATGAGACGAGGATAGACTGAGGAGACAAGAAAGTAAGAAATTAGGAAAAATTGGATGAAGGAAGTGATCTTCAAGAATGTGAAGTATAAGACTGGTGGCTTGATACCCAGAAAGGGAGACGCCATGTATGAAAGATATCCCAACATTGAGGTGACTGTTGAGATAAACAACAAAAGTAAATAAGGAATTATTAAGAAGAGGTTCACGTTGAACACGACCAATATCTTCCAGAACATCCTTGTTATCGTTACCAAATTAGGCAAGAAAAGCGGATAACCGTTGTTACCTTTTGGAGGCCATATTGATTGACCTCATTTTGAATACAGATGTTATTGTGAAATTAGGCATATACTATCGAGGTGGGAATGATTGAATAAGACACCCTTATCAGGGATATATGACTTGATTTATCCATGGAAGGATGCATGTACCTTTTTAAAGGTGGAATTAAGGATAGAACATCGGTAACTTAAAACGAATCCTAGGGGAATGCATAAAGGTTGGCATTTCACCCTTAATAGGGATAGTATGAGTTTTGACAGTATGAATTGGAAAGGATTAAGGTAATAACAACCTTTAAGAATCAGGGGAGAAATTTTTTCAGAAGTATATAGGCAATGATTCTGGTATTAATAAATGGTATCTTGATATGCCCTGTATCTAGGGAATACAGGAGGAACGATTCAAGGATAACCTTAGAGGTTTTACAAGGAGAAAGGTAATATTCAAAATTCTCAAGAATAGAAATGTTGATAAAGGAAATGTGACGTAATTATAATGATGCCAAGTGGGGCACGTGTTACACCACGAGAAAGTATGGATCGAACCAGTAATGGTCAAAATTGTTCATGGCAATTAGGACTTAAGATAAAAGATGTTCTAAGTATGATTGAGAGTCAGTCATGACAGTGATTAACCTCTAAAGACTGAGGCAATAACTTATGGAAAAATGGTGATATTTTTTTTACTTATCAGATTTTAAGGAAAACATCTTCACATAAGCTGTGATTGAAATGAGGTAGAAAATTTATTTGGAGGTGGTTAAAATGACATTGACTGTAAGGAAATTTTACTATCAGGAAAGGCCAAAGAGGTGGCCGACACTTTAAAGGTAAGAGGATAATTATAGGCGCTTGTGCCAAAGGAATACAGTGATGATGGTTAAAGCTATGAAGGTTGTATTATGGTTTGGAAGATTGACATTCCTTCTGATGACTGTGCAATACCCAACCGTAATAGTAGTTGGTAAAGGTTTAATTCGTGTAATCGCCATGAGCGGGCTATCTATCTCAGGAGATACTATCTTGAGAATGAGCCTGGACCATGTTTCAAAAAAAAAGGGACTAAACAAACCTTTGAGTTAAGTCTTCTATTGAAGGCATATGATTAAGAATGGTATTAACCTGCTATCATTGCTTTCATTGAAACTCTTCTGCAATTTTATCTGCTTCACGTCATGAATGTACGTCAGGATCAGGAGTGTTCTTCATGAATCAAGAACGGTGATCATGTTACCTCCTTAGAAGTATTCTATACGACATGTATGGACTCCGTATGGTTAGATATTAAGATTTCATGGAAAGTGAATGATGACAGTAGGTCAGTGGTGGACCATAGTAAGGCAGCAATGATTCTGCGAGTAATGAGCTGATTACAACCGTGAGAGCTGTATTGGAATGGATGTTGAGATTGAGTACCACTAATTGGGTCGTGGTAGTGTATAAGTTATCATTGATAGACTAATTAAGTAGAGTATCTACCTATTGAATATTTATTCCCTCTCATGAGAAGAGAGTCGTATTACTATATGAGGAAGGTTGTGGTGCAAGCATAGAATTCTAGTAACGATGATGTCTAGAATGAGATCCCAGATTCGATTTTCGATATCGAGGGAGTTTCAAAGGTGATTGTGTATAAGCTCGAGGAAGAGCATGGGTCCATAGAATGATGGACGGGATAGCGAAAATATTTAGGCATGTGAAATACGATGCTATAATACTTGATGTTGATATAAATACATATATGTTTTGTTCTCCTATGACAAACCTCTATAGTTCAGAGGTAGATTCCAAGCCAGATATTTTATGGCAATATTTTTTTACATATATATAATTCTCTTCAGTTCGTTCTTTTCTCTTCTTTTCATTTCATGTAAGCTGAGAAGAACAACCCTTCCAGAAGGGGAGGTATTGCCGAATGACTATCTATCTTTGTGATAGAAGCCTAGTAGGATACCACATGTTGTTTAATTGCTTGTCAAGTACTAAAGGCTGGCCACCTTCTGTACTAACTATGCGATATAACAAGTGTTCATGATCATAGTGATCTCTCAACAAATTCCTTTACTTCTATATGATTGATCAAATTTTGGAAAATAGAAACAACTGAAAAAGGAGTAATAAAGTTGTGGTAGTATTCGGAATGGAAACACATTCGTGATACTAAGGTTGACGTGGTTATTAAAAGGTTATAGAACGCTAACGAGCAAAAGTGTAACCAGTATAATATTATGTACGGAAGATAGTAACGACTACAAACTGGAAAAGGATGGGTAGTGAGAAGCAAAAGCTATAATGCGAGAAGCTATAATAAGAATCTGTGTAATAGACTTGAAAGAATTTGGAATGATCACTTAACACGGATTGAGTTTTCTTATGATAATAGATCATATGTCAGTATTGAGATATCGCCTTATGAGATCCTTGAGGGAAGACAATGTCGATCTCCCTTATGTTAGGATGAAGTTGTAGAGCGCAAGATGCTCGGACCCGCAGTAGTCCAAAGGACCAAGGATATAATAGATCTAATCAGAGGACGGCTGGTGGTAGCCCAAGATGGACATAAGAAGTATGTTGATTTGACATGAAAGGACAAGGAATAGGAAGTAGGGGACCTAGTGTTGTTATAGGTATTCCCTTGGAAAAGATTGATGAGATTCGGAAAGAAAGGAAAGCTAAATCCACAATTTGTCGGACCCTTTGACATATTAAGACGTATTGGGAAGTTAGCATACGAGCTAGCCCTACCCCCGAATATGTAGCAAGTTCATAACGTGTTCCACGTATCAATGTTAAGGAAGTGTAATTCGGATGCCAGATAAATAGGGGCATATGAGCGCATAGGCATGCGACCAGACATAACCTATAGGGAGCAACCAGAAAGGGTTATAGATCGAAAAGGAACAAGTGCTTAGGAGAAGGGTTATCAAACTATTCAGAGTTTGATGGAAGGACCACAATGTGGGAAAATTTACTCGAGAGTTAGAAAGTGCAATGCTAAGAGAGTATCCCTATTCATTTTCTATCTGATTCCGGGACGGAATCCTTTTAAGGAGGGGAGACTTTAATAACCCCAATTTTTGGAAATTTTTGAAATCCTTATGAATAGTGTTTTTGCTGAATGAGAAAACTTTTCATGCCCCACTATGTAGGGATTCTGTTATGGATATTCTGAGATTTTATTAGTACTCTATATGGTATATAAGTGTATATAAAGATCGTCAGAATCCAATTCCGAATACTTTGACTTTTCCCGGAAATCCACTAGATACGGAAAGAATTGAGTATAAGGTAACAGGATAAAAAGGATTTAAATTAAAGGATTATAAGAGAGGATCATAAAAGGAATATAATATATTAAGAAAGGTTAAGGGAACCTAAGTAATAAGATCCCGGGTATGATCCCTCAAACGATAAACGAAAACGAAAGTTAAGCGAACCGTATAACAGATCAGCGGTCATTAGGCAAACAATTAGGGAGTTAATCAAAGAGATTAGTGGGGATGATGTCACCCAACCAATGAGAAGAGGACAAGGAGGGAAAGATGACATCATAGCATGACATAAGCATGACATGGGAAGGAAGGAAATGTGGTGGATTATTAACCATACAAAATCAGGGGCAAATAGGTAATTTACCAAAACAAAAACAAAACTACAACCAACCAAGCCAAATAATTCATTCTTCATCAAAACAAAAAAAAACCAAGGCATTATTTCTTCATTGCTCTCGGCTTTTACTATTGCAAAGGAAGAAGAAATTCAAAACTCAAGATCAAGGCTTCCTAAATTGGTAAGATAATTCCCTAATCATCCTTATGCATAGTTATGGCTATATCATGAGTTTAAGCACCCCATTCATTCTTAATCTTCTTCAATAAATCAATGAAGAAGACAATGAATAGTGACTTCAAGAATTTTAACTTGATTTTCTTGTTTTTCCTTTAAGATCCAAGCTTTCCTAAGACTCCTCAAGGCTTCTTAAGGCTTCCTAGCTACTCCCACCACTTCAAGGAAGGTATATCATCTCCAAACCCTAGATTCCTTTGTATTATAAGATGATTTCGATTATTATGGTGATGTAGTAGCTTAATGCTTGTGGTTTAGAGTGTGGGTTGGAGTGGTAGTGAAATGGAATGGTGAATCTTGTTGTTTTGGTTAAAAGAACTTAAGTATAGTTAAATTCAAGCTTAGGCATAAGTATAAATGTTAATATTGAATTGATTGGGGCTGTTATGATGTGATAAGGATGGACTTTGGTTGTATAAATGGATTGAGGTTGAATTGTGATGGTTTTTGAATGGTTTAAAATTGGGAAATCGCGTAAACATAGCCGTCGTAATGTCCGATTTACTTTAGACTGCTTTTGTTCATAACATTAGGACCTGAGAACCCCCTGCTAGATATTAACCATTTCCATGTTTAGATAGCTCATGTTACGAGCTTCGTTTTGATATGTAGTTCGTTCGATTTTGATGCACGGTTTAGGAGAAACGACCGTTTCAAGTAACGGCGTTTCGCGAACGAAACTTTTCCCCTCGCCTTACTTTGAAACATAGGTTAAAGACCAAAAAGGGTTAATTAGTGTATGAAACAATTATGGTAAGAGTGTTAGGCAGTTGGTAAGACACTCGCGAAGGAATCGCCTTAAAACTTGTAATGGTTAAATTATAAAAAATGGTGGAGCCGAGGGTACTCGAGTGACTTAAGAGAATCAGTAAGCGCAAAGCGAGCGTTAGAGTCTAAGGTAGTTAGAGTATAGATTTACAAGTGACTTTGGTTTAATTCCAACTTACTTGTTGTTTATAGGTTACCAGACTCGTCCCGAGCCTTTTATCACCCCCAGTCGCTCAGGCAAGTTTTCTACCCGTTATACTGTTGTTGTGATGTATATATGTATATGCATTATCTTGCGATAGATGCATGTTGGTTAATTAGCAAATGTTGCGATATATTGAAGCATGCTGATATGGTATATATATGCATGCCTGTTTCGTATCCTTGCCATATATATCTGTTGGTTCAGTTGATAATACCTATGCTAGAGAATAGCAGTAATTTGCATATACCCTTAGTATAGGGACCCAAAGGTGAAAACATTTTCTAAAACCGGGAGTCGAGGACCCCGAGTAGATTTTATATATATATATTTATATATATATATGGTTATAGTTTTCAAAACTATTAATCGAATAAGGTTTATTCGATAACTTTATTTTATTATTGAATATTATTTCGAATATTCATCCGAGGACTTATGACTCCTTTATTTTTATTATTGAATATTATTTCGAATATTCATCCGAGGACTTATGACTCCTTTATTTTATTATTGAATATTATTTCGAATATTCATTCGAGGGCTTATGACTCAGCTTATTTTATTTATTGAATATTATTTGAATATTCATTTGAGGATCTATGACTCCGATTATTTGCTGAGATATATTCTTTATTTTATTAAAGAATAAGGTGTCGATAATCAAACTTATTTTCGATTATTCAAATAAAGATAGTACTTTCATATAAGTATATCTTTGGTTATTTAATATCCATTTCAAGTATAAGTTTTAAAACTTCTACTTCAATTATTTTTATAAAGATTATTCTTTATGAGAATATTATTTAAATAATAATATTCAGATATTTTCTAATATATCGGGACTGATTTATTTTAATAAATCAGCAGTACTCCAAATATTCTTCAAAATGTTTTCGAGTCTTCAAAATGATTTTTAAAGTTAGAGCGGATCCCAAAACTCATTTTTATATTTAAGATCTTCCTTTCAAAGGGGATTTAAATACTCGCTCAAAACCTGGGGGATCCAGCTCTGTGGTGCATTTTACATTCGAAACGTGGTTGCTGATTTGAGAAAACAAATGAATTGATTACTTACCCAACGTTCGGGAAGTAAGCCCATCTAATTGAGTCGGCATAAGCGACAGGCCGGGGTACGGTCTATCAAAGTGTAAGTGGCTGGGTGGCAGTCCATCAACGCGTATGAGGCCGGGTGGCGGTCCAGCACAAGGTCCTTATGTGGCCAGGGTGATGACCGGTGGGGGATTCATCCATCTACTAGTAGAAAAGGTTACTTATTGGTATCTTTTCCTGATCAGTAAGATATCAGGTTTATGCCAAAATTCTTTTCCTTTCCAAAATTCATTGGATGTTACAAACTCTGTTCATACTTTACATAACAGAGGTTCCAGGAAATGTTTAAGAGATATATATGTGGATATATATCGGGACTAAATAAAGTATCTCGTAACTTTATTTCATTCAATAATATTTCAAAGATTGAATCTATTCAAGTCTTAACTTGTGGTCTCATCTATGGGATGACCTTTTTTAAACCTATAATACTTTGAACAGTGGTAGTTCAAGTAGCCTTATAAATGATATAAGTATAGTGAAGTATTTGGTAACTTCATCTTCCTTTAAGCTTATATCTAGTAAGTAATTATCTTACTTTTGATAAAGGTTTTCAGTAAGTTATCTATTAGATACTTGCATTATTGATTACACTATATATTATCTTGTGAGCTGTAATGCTCACTCTTGCTTTATTTCTTCATCACACAACAACAGTTAGGAAGGATGGCCAGACTCAAGCAGACCCAGCGCAAGAGCGTGGGAAGCGCCCCGCGCCTTCCCGTTGAGATCATAGCTGCTATAGCTGCAGAGGTAGATCTATCTGTAGATCAGACCATCTACTTTTGAGAATCAATTATGTATAATTATAACTTATGGCAGATAATGGCAATTAATTGTAAACTTATTAAGTAATCATTTTGGGTTGTAATAACTTTTAAATTGTGGATTCAAAGACTTGTACTTATTTCAATTTCATCTCTGAGACTATAACGGGTTGTGGTGTGTGTTAGTATGGGGTCACAGCATAAGGTTATTTATTATTAATTAAGTGAAGTGATAATATGGAAAGAAAGACCGTGACGACCCGGATCCCTGACCCCGGATCTGGGGGTGTTACAACAAAGGTTAACAGAAAAGAAATAGGACGCGCCAATGGTAGAAAGGCGCGCCTGTAGACTCTACAAGTTGTTGAACCTGAAGGATCTTGGCCTTGAAAAGAGCTGGCATCTGCTTCTTCTTCTTCTTCTTCTTCTCCAGCCTCTTCCTCGCTATCTAGGTCGATTATACGGGAAATAGGGGTGCCTTTCCTAAACTTTACATATTTACACTTTGTCCCTACTTGGTCAGAAAGGATTCCGACTCGCATCAGATTAGTCCGGGTAACTAAGGTCTTTAGGTTCCACCTTTCAGCAGCCACTCTGAGTAGGGCTTCAGCTCATTTTTTGGGCTCGCCCTTAGGGGGGTTGGCAACTGGTCTGTCTGAAAAAGTATAAATATATGAAAAGGAAGAAACGACATAAAAGATAATAATACAAGGAAAGAAGTAAAGGGCGCGCCCTTTCTTGGTGACTTGTTGAATCTGATCCTTATTCTGGGAATGTCATATAAATAAAAGAAGTTTTCCTTCCAGACTTTTTCATGACTAAGCTTGCCAGAGGAGAAACCTTTCTTGTTGTGTTGCTTGTCTACAACCAAGTAATAGTACCCGTGGTCAGATTTTCTTAGGTTAAAGAAATAAGCAACTTCAGCCATGGAAGGTTGAGAGAAGCCCAGGTCTGTATAGAGAATGAACAGGGCCAGAATAAACTTGTAGCTGTTGGGAGAAAGTTGGAGTGGAGCCACGTCATAAAGTTCTATCACTTCCCTAAGATAGGGGTGCAAGGGCGCGCCTATACCCAAAGATACCAGCTTTGGGCTGGTTGCCATTCTAGGAATCTTAAAATTCCTCCCATAATTAAAGATATGGGGCCGCATCATGCTCAAAGGGCGCGCCCATATGCCTTCCATATCATAAAACTCCATGAGCCATCCTAGTTGCTCATCTGAACAAGCTGAAGACAGGCCCACACAGAAAAGCTTCCCATGCTCCTTCCTGAAACGTTTCTTCACAGCTTCATTGCATGGTTCGAATTCATCCCAATCAAAATTTAATTCACTGTCAGAAACTTCCCAGTGTTGGAAGGGGATTGGAGAAGGTTCAGGGGAGGTGGAAAATTGGAAGGAGTCCTCATCAAAGAAATTTTCTTCATCACGTAGAGGTGACGTACTTGCTTCAGGTGCGCCCTCAGGAACAGGAGAAGTAGGCACGCCCTCTGTTTGTTGGGGAGATGGGCTTGGGGATACTGCCCTGTAGGATACTTTAGAGGGTCCTGCACCTACGTTGGCGCCCCTCTCTACACCCCTATACCTATCGGCATTCAAACTCTCGAACCAATCATCGTCGTCCAGTTCTGTCCTATCTGGGATTGGGGTTCTGTCCTTGCAAACCAGCTTTTGCTTCCCTTGTCTACGAGACAAAGGAATGTTTTCTGTAGAGGAACTATCTGAGGAATCTGCCATCAAAGTACCCTCTTTGAAATCCCGAAGAAGGCGCGCCACTCGGTTTAGAAATTCAGGAGTATGGTGGGCGTTTGGAGGTTGAGGATCGAAGTAAGTATTTGGAGGCGAATAAATCCCCAAATTGGTGAGGAAATTCTTGAAAGGGTGAAAAAGAGAGGACGCGCCCTCGTCTTCCAGCTGTCAAGAAAACCAAAAGAAATGTTGAGGACGCACCCAATACGAAAGAACGAGATACGAAAGTATGAAGGAAACAGAAAAGGTAAGGGTAGACTTAAAAGAAGGGCAAGGTGAGTCATACACTAAGAAGGTGCGTCCTATTCTATTATACAATCTATAAAGACTGCTATGATGTATTGGAAGATTAGATGACAATGGTGTGGCTAAAAATAAAGGGGACACGCCTCGTATGAATAAAGAGGCACGCCTTATCATAGGACGTATACTTTTAATTTTGAGGATAAACGGTTGGGATTCCCAGAAACATAAAATTAGAAATTGGACCCAATGATTTTGGATCTAGAACAACAAAAATTTGAAATCACGCATATACATACACAGATACATATATCATTTTATGTATATCATCAAGAACAATTAAGGAAGCTGAAGAGACAATGTGGCATGCAATATGATTTATGTGACGAAATCCAGAAAAGAAAGAAGTTTTACATACCTTTTCGAATGGAGAAGAAGTTGACTGGAAGAGATTGGGAGTGTGGTAACAGAGAAGGCTGGCTTTGAGCAAAAGTTCGTCGCCGGAGTTGAAGCTTTTGGTGAAGAAAGAGAAAATAAAAAGAAATTTGGGAGTAAAAGTAAAAATGAAAATGACTGACGGTGACTTGTATTTATAGGTAAAAAGGACAGCTGTCAAATCTGTCATGTCAATCACGATTCCCGAAGAATAAGGAAAACCGTTTCGAATTATTTCAAATTTTAGGACGCGCCCTCTTGAAGGCGCGCCTTATAAGATTGACAGCAATTTAGAATGCACGAAAACAAGAACATCAAGTAGATTAAGCCCTCTGTTCCAGGCCTTTTAGGCGCGCCTAGTAAAAAAATATTGGAAAATATGTTTATACAGATTTTATAAAGGATGAGGAGAAAAATTCCAATCCCATTTTCAATGACATATGGAATTTGGGGGGTAGTTGTTATGCCCAAAAATTGGTACAAACAATATTCAGATTGAGATTGATAAAATAGTAAAAGTTGAGGGGGAAATGCCTGAAATTACGGAATGGATAAGGTAATTTGCCTTGCAAAAGGAAAGGAGGCGCGCCCTCTATGTACATAAGGCGCGCCCTATGTTTTGATGGTTGGTAAAGTTGTGGTTACATCACCCCATATATAAAGGGGCGCGCCCTCAGCATAAGGGGAAGGCGCGCCTTGTCACTAAGAAAAGGAAGGGAGTTTCCTTATTGAATCTCTTCCTTTTGTGGGCCTTAGGGCGCGCCCTAAAGGAACAAAAGGCTTTGTGAAGACTTCAAACATGATCAAGTTCTTTGGAAGATTCAAGGAAGACGGAGATTATTATTACTAACCTATTTGATGCAGGTACTCTATTGAAGAACTCCTTCCTGTAGCACATCTACGGGAAAGGCGGTGTCCGTGGTCAAAGACCTCCAGGGGTATGCCTGGACTGAAGGCCTCCTCCTGTAGTCAATGGGTGTCCTCATTGGGGATGTGAGGTGAAATCTGGTGTGTGCTTTGGGAGCTCTATCTCTGTAGTCAACGGGTGTCCTCGTTGGGAGACTTCGGAGTATCATGCACTTTGCACCCAAAAGCTTGGGATCACTTGTCCTGCAATCTGGTAGGGGCTCCTTATCGGGGGACAATGATGCGTCCAACATTTGGGGTGAACTACGGCTATACCTGCGTCCGTGGATTAGAGAAACAGCTGGTAGCGGAGGGTTATCCTTGGCCAGGGAGATGCCTCATTCGTGAAGTCTCGAAGCCGCGGACGAGCCTTGGGCCTTTGTGGTTGGGCCTCATCGGCGGATATTCCTAAAGCTAGTAGAAGACGGTTTTCAGTGGGTTTCCTACTGGGCCTCGGGATAAGAAATCTAAGCTCATTAGGTTTCTTGTTCTCCAAGAACTACGTGGGCTTGATCCCCTATAAATAGGGGTACGTAGGCACATTGTGAGGGGTCAGAAGCGAGAGCGCAAAGGAGCCACCACTAACCCTAAGCAATCTCAGCCCCCAATAATCACCACTACCAAACACTATTCATCTTTTCCGACGAATATTGTTCATCGGATCCGCCGGTTACTGTTCACATTTCCGACGAAGAACCGCCATCACAGATCTTGTTTCCGGCCACGAACCTCAAGTTTTGTTGTTACCAAATTCCTCCGTCAACACGATCCACCAAAATTTTTAATATTTCATCTTTAATATTATAATATAGATATGTATAATTATTATTATCAAAGGTAATTTGATCACCGCAGATGTTGAGGGGGAGCAACATATAAACTTTGATCACATAACAATCTCTACAGATACATAAGAGAATAATACAAGTTCTCATCAGTCAGAGTCTAGTCAGAATATGACTGAGTCAAACTCTGATAACACAAATCCTGATAGCTCAAATTATGAACAAAGCACAGATTAGGGGGAGGATCTAATTTTGATGGCAATACTTGGTGTTTAAAATGCAAGTATCCACATAATCTAATTTCTTCTAGGACTGATTCTGCACTGCTTCTAGCTACCACATTATGTTTTTTACTGTGGCGTGTAACCAAGTTGCATATGGTTATTTGTGATAAGCGTTTATAGGATCAATCCAACTGTACTCGTTCAAAAGAAGGTGAATTGTGCAAGGAAACTAGAAAGCTCTGTGAAATAGGATATGATGATGTAGCCAACATACTCTTGGTTGACAATTCAAAGCATAAAGCCAAATTAAATCTAGTAAGTTGTCTTCATGTTCACTTTTTTGTTCTTTCCATACATGCGTGTAGCAAATTAGTTTCTAATAGTCTGATGTAATTTCATCCTACAGCCGAATACAGCAATATTTCCCACGTCATACAACTACGAAAACTTGAATGATGATGAACCGGGTAAGTTTGCTTCTTTTTAATTTTTTTTTTTTTGAAATTATAATGTTGCATGATGGTCAAATATGGTGTGTATGATCCTCAGGACCTAACGGCAATCTTCGATTATATCTTAAAGGATTGGCATCAGCTACTATTACATCTGTTTCTGATTATGTCAGGGATCATCCATTTTGTCCGTCACAAAGAAAGTAGTTTTGAGGATTAAACCTGTTCCTGAAACAGGTTTTCAATTAGGAAGCACTTAAACCTGTTACTGGGACTGCAGGATTATAGAGTATAAAATGTAAATACCAGCCTTCACATGGTTGTGTTCTCACTTTTCAGACGGGCATCAATCTGGAGGGGACTCAGGCTGATGATGACAATATTCTAGAAAGCGATAAGAACCGGAAGAGGAATTTATCACCTGTTGTAAAAGATACCGGTACTAGCATCTTGAGTACTACTAGCATTCCAAGTACTAATATATTTTCAAGTACTAGCTTTTGGTCAAGTTGTGACTGTTAGCATGTAATAGACTGAATCTTTAGAGGCTCTATTGTCCCAGGCGATTATTAAAATCATGTAACTTGAACATGCTGTTTCCGCCTACATGCTGCTTCAACTTGAGGCATTACAGATGCACCTTATCACGGGCAACATATATTAAATTATTATTATTATTATTAAATCATATCATTCAAAAATTTTAAGATTACAAAATCCGTGTCTCAAAATTTTTGATTCAAATTAAACAAAAAAATCATAAAATATTAAAAAAAAGTCGGGGCATTCCATGGACTCTAAAACATTAAAGTCATAACATTGTAATTTGTCATTTTAATTTTTAGTCGGTCATTCTATCTAATAAAATAAATTAATAATATTATAATTACTAATAACTAACTAATTACTTATTTTAGCTTAAACACATTATCTTTTCTATTTTTTTATCTAAATTTTTTTCTTTTCTGAAAACACGACAAACAATTCTATTTAATAAAATTAAGTAATAATATCATAATTACGAATAACTAACAAAAAATCGCTTTACATTTTTTATTTTTCTAAATAAATCTCCTAATTTTCCAATAATAGCACGGGCATTTCTATTTAAAATAAAGTAATAATATTATAATTATTAATAACTAACCAATTAACTTTTTCAGTTCAAACGTATCATATTTTTTATATTTTTTAACTAAAATTTCTCTTTTTTCTAAAATATCACGGACAATAAATATTTGTGTGTATATAAATAATTATTATCAAATATCATTTAAAATTTTAAAACTACAAGGTTCATATTTTAAAAAATCATATAATATTAAAGTAAGTCTGTGCGTCGCACGGGTTTTAAGCTAGTATATATTTATAGCCCAAACCAAAAAACCCATAAACCTCTAAAATTTCTAAAAATACGGATATTTTTAAACTTATTTTCAAAAATACTATTTTTTAAGTTTCATTTTCAAAAATACGATCTGCAACTTCTGCAATACAAAATGCAATTTTTTTTGAAATTTTTTGAAATACAGTAACGTTGCATTTTAGGCCCCACAGGGGCAACCCGAATCAACTTTGAAACGGAGGTTGCATTTTAGGTTGCAGAAGTTGCAAACTGTATTTTTGAAAATGAAACTTAAAAAATTGTATTTTTGAATTTTTTTTTTAAATCGTATTTTTTTAAAAAAAATTATAAAAAAATGTATTTTTGAAAAAAGCCCAAATTTATAATATATAATACTTGTCTAGTTAAACCGTGTCTATTCATTTCCTATTTCTGTCTATATTCATTTCCCATGTCTATATTCACTTCCCATGTACGTGTCTATTCAATTCATTTTGCTGATCTTTTGTTTTCCTTTTACGTTTTTCTATATATATATTTTGCTGATTTTTAATCCTTTTACAAAATGGAGAATGCAATGGAGCGTGCAAAGCTGAAAATGACAGTCGAAGAGCTTGAAGTAGAAGTTGCAGAGTTGAAGAATATTATAGAATTGTTAAGGATTGTGATAAAAAACAATGAAAGTAAGATAGCTCTTCTTGAAAAGTACAAGGAGGAGCGAATCACGTTACTTCATACTGCATTAGAAATCATGGGGGAATTAAGAAAGGGAAGTAAGAAAGTAAAGGGAAAGTAAATGATATTTTTACAAGCTTCTTTATGTATTTTACCATGGAAAAATTGCTCTATGATTGCTCTATGAACGATTGTAACAAGTTTAAGGATCTATATTCATCTCGATTTCTACTTATTATTTTGATGTGTTTTAATGCATATTTATTAGATAGCACTTATCAAAACCAGTATTGTACTATATTGCTTGCATATATCTTTACCACTCTTTCTTTCTTTCTTTCAAGTGATACCAAAATTACCATAAACCCGTTACATTAGGTACCATAAATCATGGGACCATAGGTGCCATATCTTCCATAAATCCGTCACGGGACCATATGTACCATAAATACCATAAGTATATATGGTTCATTTTTCTATGGTGCTTACAGTCCACTGATTTGATTTATGATACATATGGTTTATTAATTTACGGTTGTTATGGTGCACAAATTTATGGTACGTAAGGTCATTCAACTTATGGTATCTACTGTCGATAACTTATGGTACCTATGGTTCATTAATTTATGGTACGTAAGGTGCATTAATTTATGATACTTATGTCCCACGGTGTATGGTGCTTACGCTAATGCGAGTTTGCGCGTGGTCGAGTTGGAGACCGGATAATCTTCGGTATTATGATGTTGTTGAATCTATACATATATTTTTCGATAAATAAATAATCTCGTGAGATAAGTAGTTTTTATTTTTATTTTTAATTAATTGAATAATAAATATTCTCGTAAAATAAGTAGATGCTTATGGTAGTTATACTGTCTTTGTTAATGAAATTTACTAAAATATCTTATTTTAGTGAACGGGGCAGATTCAGACACCTGCTCCCGGTTTTATGTACTAAAGAGGGCAGAATGAAGATTGTGTTAACTGAAATCTAAAAACAAAACAAACACAAGGGGCAGATTTACACACAAGGGGCAGAATACTCAAAATGGGTGGACAATCAGGAGAGAGGGACAGGCAAGTACATCGAGAGAGGGACAGACAAGTACATCTTCATCTAGAAAGAGGTAAGTCCATTTTTTCAACTGGTCATGCAAACTGTTTGATTGTTTGTCTCAAAGAAATGTTTGCTTATTTGTCTCAAAGAAACTAGTACTTCTGATTAGCCATCAGTCTGTGGGTATATTCAGAATGATTCAAAATGTTGAGTATATTCAAATATTTAACATTAAAATGATTTACAAGTCCTATAATGCTCACATGTTCTGTCTGATTTAGTATAACTTGTATTCCAAAGTCATCCTGTTTGTTGCTCTTATCAATAAAAAAAGTTAAGAGTATACTATAGTTTACAAGTAGTTTGTGAAATTGTCAAATAGATATTATACTTTTCTATATTTCTGGTTTCAGTGACTTGTTAATTTGTGATTAGATGAGCCTCATTTTGCTAATTTTGAGATTATGTAATTAGATAAGTGTTATTATGCAGTATTTTAGTCTCGGTGAAAAAATATTATGGGCGTGTCTAAATCTTAACTATTAATCGGTGACATATCCGCTCCTGTATATGCATCTCTTATTTGCAATATATTAAGATATTATTTGCTCTGCAAAGATGATGAGCTAGAACATCTAATTAGGCCAATCTTAAAGAATACATTTGCTCTGAAAAGATGCATAATAGGCTAAGAATACACTTATAAAAAACATTCATGAGTGTAGTTTGTAAATGCTTTGGTTCTGATTTGTGCAAAAATAAAATCTTTGGTTCTTTTTCATCCCTTTAGGATTACTATTTTTCATCCATGTATGGTATAGCATTAGAGTCAAGTATTAGCATCCAGAAAAATAAAAATAGTGTACGTTTTGCATGTGAACTTTTTCAGCTTTTGGATTATGGGAAGCTGGTTTTGAGTTTGCTATGTAAGCAAGCAAATTATACCTTTTGTGTCTACGCATACATATATTGGACAATTCGCGAGTCAAGTATGGCTATTAAAATTGCTGTTAGGCTGTGTCACAAATTTATATTCCCGTAGCTCATATTTGTGGTTTGTAATTTCCTTTCCAATTCCTCCCAAAAATATAGAAACTGATGTGTATGATTACTTCTTCTAGTCCCTCTTTACAAACCTCTATATGGTGTTATCTGAAGTGAGAGATAAAATTATTTCTCGTTAATATGAATGAACGTATACACCAGTATATATAGAACTTCCTAACAACAAGCTACAATCAGTTACCTAGATTATAGGTAATTAAGTCATAAGATAAGCTGACTAATTCAAACTTCTAACTAACATATAACTCTTTCAGTTTTGCAGGACTTATATACAATATTCAGATAATGAATTAATATAATCTTATCTTATTTCCACACTCCCTCTCAAACTGAGGAATAGATATTTATCATTCCCAGTTTGGCTGTAAGTTCTTCAAATGGTTGTCTTGACAAGGCTTTAGTTAGCATATCAGCTATCTGTGATCTTGTAGGAATATACAATATGTTAATTATTCCCTTGTCTATTTTCTCTTTGATGAAATGTCGATCAATCTCTATATGCTTGGTTCTGTCATGGTGCACAGGATTACGAGCTATGCTTAGAGCAGCTTGATTGTCACAAAACATATTTATAGTAGGTTTGGAAGTCATCCTTAGCTCCTCCAGGATTCGTTTAAGCCATAGAGCCTCACAAACTCCTAATGCTATAGCTCTGAATTCTGCCTCGGCACTACTCCGTGCTACTATTGATTGTTTTTTACTCCTCCATGTCACCAGATTACCTCCTACATAAGTACAATATCCTGAAGTTGATCGTCTATCAATAGTTGAACCTGCCCAATCAGAGTCTGTGTAGACCTTAATACCCTGGTCAGAATGTTTGCCAAAAAATAAACCTTTTCCAGGAGTCATTTTTAAATATCTCAATATTCGATACACAGATTCAAGATGTTTCTCCTTGGGACAGTGCATAAATTGACTAACAACACTTACCGAAAAAGAAATATCAGGCCGAGTGTGAGTAAGATATATAAGCTTACCCACTAATCTTTGGTACCTTCCTTTATCAACCGGTGGACTCTTTTACTCTTTTCCTCGTAATCAAGCTTCACATTGTATTCCATTGGTGTAGTAGTTGGCTTACAACCGAGCATCCCTGTTTCTTGAAGAAGATCTAGCACATACTTTCGTTGGGACATTGAAACTCCATTTTTGGTTCTTGCTATCTCCATTCCCAAGAAATATTTTAGAGATCCCAGGTCCTTGATCTCAAATTCGGCTGATAGAATCATCTTCAAGTTTTTCATTTCTGCCGCATCATTTCCTGTTAGTATTATGTCATCAACATATACTATTAAATTTGAAATTTTACCGTTAGGTGAGAATCTGAAGAACATAGTATCATCAGACTGGCTTTGAGTATAACCAGACCTCTTCATGACATCACTTAACCTCTCAGACCAGGTACGAGGGGATTGTTTTAATCCATAAATTGATTTCCTGAGTCTGCAAACTTTGTTCTTGTTTTGATGATTTACAAAACCTGGAGGAATTGTCATGTATACTTCTTCCTTGAGATCACCATTTAAGAATGCGTTCTTTACATCAAGTTGTTGAAGAGGCCAATCATTGTTCACTGCAAGTGAAATAAGAACTTTAACTGTGTTAAGCTTTGCTACCGGGGCAAACGTTTCTTTGTAGTCCACTCCATAGGTCTGAGTAAAGCCTCTAGCAACCAATCGTGCCTTGAACCTGTCAATACTCCCATCTGCCAAGTACTTCACTGTAAATAACCACTTACATCCTACTGCTGATTTTCCAAGAGGTAATTCTGTAATATCCCAAGTTCCATTCTTTTCCAGGGCCTTGATTTCTTCATGTACCACAGCTTTCCACCTTGGATGTTTAAGTGCTTCATGAATATCTCTAGGAACTGATGTACGATCAAGTTGTGTTGTAAAAGCTTTGAACTTTGGTGAAAGTTTCACCATGGAAACAAATTTGCAGATAGAATGTTGTGTGCAAGTTCGTTTACCTTTCCTGAGTGCAATTGGCCCATCATCTACATCCAGATTTTTTTCTGTAACATGCTCAACTAATGTGTCACTAGATTGATTTGCAGGATGAACTGGTTTCGGATCAGATTCATTGTTGTGTCCGGGTGTTCCTCTGGACTCTATATCATCAACCTTACTTCGACGATGTGAGTAAACGAGTATCTCTTTTTCCGGTGCAACATCATTTGATGAGACATCAGTACTAGTAGTAGTCTTTGGAACATTTTCATTAGATAAAGAGATAAGTGGCTCAGACTCAACCGGACGAGGAAGAACAGGACTAGGAAGATGCTCAGACTCAACAGAACGAGAAAACACAGGACTAGGAAGAACATTTTCCCAAAACTCAATTTGACTTTGACATGCATTCTCCCCCTCAAAATTAGTTTTGGTATAATAAGGCAGATGTTCAAAGAATTTGACATTCATAGAGGTATAAAATCTCCTGGTAATAGGTGAATAACATCTATAACCCTTTTGTGATGGAGAATACCCAACAAACAAACATTTTATAGCACGGGGTCGAGTTTACTTTGTCCTTGATGATGAACATGAACAAATGCGCTACAACCAAATACTTTTGGTGGAATAGAATTGATAATCCTGAGATTAGGATAAGATTTTTTAGCACATCAATTGGAGTTTGAAACTTTGAGGACTTTGGAAGGTAATCTATTTATAAGATATGCAGAAGTAAGTATAGCTTCCCCCCAGAAAACTTTTTGTACATTTGAAGTGAATAACAAGGATCTAGTGACCTCCAAAAGATGCCTATTTTTACGTTCGGCTACCCCGTTTTGTTGTTGTGTATCACGACAAGAACTTTGATAAATGATACCGTTTTCTCGAAGATAAGATCCTAAGACAGAATTAACATATTCTGTTCCATTATCAGATCGGAGGATTTGTATTTGAGTGCGAAACTGATTTTTAATCATGGAATGGAAGTTTTTGAATATCTCTTTGGCTTCACTTTTATGTTTCATAAGGTAAACCCAACTGATTCTTGTATGATCATCTATTAAGGTAATAAACCATTTAGCACCATTAATATTGGAAACCGAACAAGGCCCCCATATGTCATTATGAATAAGGGAAAATGGAACAGAGATTTTATAAGGTTGTGGAGGATAAGTTACACGACTTTGTTTTGCCACTTGGCAGAATTCACAATGAAAGGACTCTGGACTTCTATTTTTGAAAATTGAAGGAAATAAAGATTTCAAATAAGAGAAATTTGGATGGCCTAGCCTAAAGTGCCATACCATTATTTCATGACAACTATTAACTGACACAAGATTACTACTATCAGCACTATAAGCTTGCCCACTTGCTTCTTCATTGTTAATAATATAGAGTCCATTAGATGCCCATGCACAACCAATCGTCCTCCCCGACTCCATTTCCTGAAATTCACAATATGCAGGAGAGAACTTAGTGACACAATGTAAGTCTCTTGTTAACTGGCTAATTGAAAGTAGATTGCATGATAAATTTGGTACATATAAGACAGAGGCCAACTCCATGTTATTAGGCAAAATAACTTTTCCTTTACCAGCTACGTGAGAAAAGGATCCATCAGCAATTTTGATCTTATGTTTTTCAAAACAAGTTTGATAAGACTGAAACAAAGTAGGATTACCAGTCATATGATCAGAAGCACCCGAATCAACAATCCATGAGGTATCATAGTCTTTTGTAGCATTTAAAGCATGATGTGTTGTACCTTTTTGCGCCACTGACCCACTACCAATGAGTGAACTTTTAGATTGTTCTTTGTTAAGCAATTTTTGTAAGATATCCATTTGTTCCTGGGTAAATGGAGATGAAACAGCTTCTGCTATAGGTTCTTCAACAGCAACGTGATAGCAATTTTTTTCAGAATTTCGGCCTCCTTTCCAATTGGTCGGTTTTCCATGGATCTTCCAGCAAGTGTCCTTAGTGTGTCCAACTCTATGACAGTGATCACACCAAGGTCTGTTGGACTTGCGGCGTTGATCTTGTGATTGATCAAAATGTCCTCTCGTTGTCAGCGCTGATCCTTCATTGATGGGGCTTTGGGACGAGACATCTTTCAGCATCACTTTCTTTCGACTTTCTTCTCTACGCACCTCTGAACATACTTCACGGATGGATGGAAGAGGCTTGATCGAGAGAATTCTCCCCCTGACTTCATCCAAGTTTCTGTTGAGTCCAGCAAGAAATGTGAATATCCTCTCTTTTTCAATGATATTCTGGAACTTCAGAGAATCCTTTGTACAATCCCATTCAATGCACTCTTACATATCTAGTTGTTGCCAGTACCTTGTTAAAGTACTGAAATACTGGGTAACAGTCAGATCTCCTTGACGTAGATTACGGATCTGACTCTTAATTTCAAAAATTTCAGCTGCATTCTCACTGTCTGAGAACGTTTCTTTTGCAGCATCCCAGATTTCCTTAGCTGTTTTATAAAACAGAAAGGTTTGCCCAATATCTGCTTCCATTGAATTTATGAGCCATGACATGACCATGTTGTTTTCGATCCTCCATGATTTGTATGACGGATCTTTCTTCTCGGGTTCTTTCTTTTCATCTGTTAAGTAATCATCCTTACCTCTGCCGCTGACATACATCATCACTGATTGAGACCATTGCAGGTAATTTCGTCCGTTAAGCTTGTGAACCGTGATAAGCAAAACAGAGCCTTCAGATGTTCCACCAGTACTTGAAAGAATTGATGAAGTACTAGAGATGTCATCCGATTGAGTTCCTGTGGTTCCGGATGAGGCCATGACAAAACTGAGAGTGACAGAGGGAGAGAGAATATAAAATGAGGAGCCTTAATTTGGCTCTGATACCATGAAGTGAGAGATAAAATTATTTCTCATTAATATGAATGAACGTATACACCAATATATAGAACTTCCTAACAACAAGCTACAATCAGTTACCTAGATTATAGGTAATTAAGTCATAAGATAAGCTGACTAATTCAAACTTCTAACTAACAGATAACTCTTTCAGTTTTGCAGGACTTATATACAATATTCAGATAATGAATTAATATAATCTTATCTTATTTCCACAAGTTTTGGGAAAGTGTTCTTCCTAGTCCTGTGAGCATCTTCCTAGTCCTGTTCTTCCTCGTCCGGTTGAGTCTGAGCCACTTACCTCTTTATCTAATGAAAATGTTCCAAAGACTACTACTAGTACTGATGTCTCACCAAACGATATTGCACCGGAAAAAGAGATACTCGTTTACTCACGTCGTCGAAGTAAGGTTAATGATATAGAGTCCAGAGGAACACCCGGACACAACAATATAGAAATTGATGTGTATGATTACTTCTAGTCCCTCTTTACAAACCTCTATATGGTGGTGTTATCCCATTTAACAGAGTGGAGCATGGAAACATGGTTCCCTTTAAAGAATCTTTTCTTTAAGCTACATTAAATAAATCTTAATGTTTCTATGTACTTTTTTTTTCCATTGTGTTGTATTGAAAAATAAAGGAAAAAATTCAGGCAGTGCTTAAAACCAGATGCAGCCCCAAAAAAATTGGCCAAGTAATGGAATTTATAAAAAAAAATGACGAGATGAAGAGGACCGTTGAAGAAATGGGGTTCGGAACGCTCAAAGATGTGCCCAAAGTGTAGTTAGATCTAAAGTTTATTAAAATACTTTTAGATGGATTTGATATTGGACGGTGCTCCATTTTTGGGAAAATTATCAAGGTTGAAGATGTGGGCACAATTTTGCGAATCCCAGCAGTGGGGGAACCAGTTCCGACATCTCTTTCCTCCGCTGACAAAAAAAACTTTAAGGTGAAATTTGCTAAGATATCACTGCACACGTTACAGAAGAAGATACAGAGTTCGGAGATGGTTGATGGAACCTTCAAGGAAACATTCCTGCTCTTTGTCTTGGGCTGCTTCTTGTGTCCATGTTCCAAGGACATTCCCTGTCATGATCTTTACAGTGCCCTGTCTATTGTATCTAATGCTCAAAACTACAATTGGGCCAAATTTGTTTTTGATTACCTTATTAAGGCAATCAAGGAATACAAAGAAAGAAAAGAAGAGAGTGTAGAGATCGAAGGAGCGAATCCGGGGATCGGAGGCTGCATTCACTTCTTGAAGGTATGTTTAATTTGCTTGTTCAATTACTTAAATGATGCACCTTGACTTTTTTCCAATTAAGATATACGAATACCTAAAGAGAAAAGTTCAGGCAATTAAAGTTTAATTAAATGCTCAATGTCTTCTTGTTCGCCTCCTTAGATTGTTTTTCTCCAGAGGGTGCATCCGCTGACTGTTGATGGTGATAAACCGTTAATTTCAGCTTGGACAAATGATAGAATAAAGAATGCAATGAAAGAGGATAAGATACTTGCATTAAAAGCGGAGATGAAGCTTGTCCCTTTGGAGAAGAAAAGGTGGGGTTCTGTTTATGCAAGGAAGAAGATGAAGAAGGATAAGCAAGAGCCTGTTGTAGGTATTTGATGGATTTGTGATTAGGAAAAGGGGCAAATAAATGCCAAACAATCATACTCACTATTTTTTTTGAATAATTTATTGCCTAGGAAGGCCTTGAATCCGTTGCTTGCCAACATTGTTTATACACGTTTTTTACTTCATAACTGATTTTGCATGTGTGAGCAACGGTAGTTATACACACACACGTCATGTTACATATTTAATATATGTAAGCTTTTGTTGAAACAGTTGGTGGATGAGATGGTGAGGGAAGCAATTCCGAGAATAAAAACAATGGCAACGAGCAAAGTCATGCCTGCGGAGAAGGCATTGTTTCTCGAAGAAAACTTCTAGTACTTGACATAAATGGAGTTCTTGCTGATATTGTTAGAGAACTGCCGTGTGATGATACAGGTCACATACCAAATTACATAACATATGTTGTGCCATGTAATTGTGGAAAGTGCATGCCAAATTGTGATGTTTTAGTTAATGCAGGTGATTCATAATAACTGTTATGTAATCTTTTCAAATTTCAAATTAAATCAAAATTCTTTTCCAGCAAGTTTTAATTGGACTACTTGATTTTTTTTAAAATAAAGTTTTTAGGAGGCCACATTGTGAAGATTTTGTGAAGTTTTGCTTGGAGAGGTTTGACGTAGGCATATGGTCAGCAAAGATGGAGTATGTGCGCATCTTTATCATGTAGAAATTGAAATCTATTCAACTCGCTGCATGTGGAGTATACATGTGTCTATCTTCCTTGTCAATATATTTGTTTTTTGTAATTTGTGTCTTAATGCTGTGGTCTATCCGCTACTGCATGAAACACGTGGCACCAGCTATCTGCTGCATTCTAAGCTATTCTACGAGGATAGAATTGAAATTTATTTGGGTAAGTCAATTACAAGTGTTTTTGTTCTAATTTCTTATAGAACATTTTTAATTCACCACAATGACTAAAATCACAAATCTGAAGAATATTTATATACAGCAAAATGGTTATATCCACTTTCACATGTTTTTTATGATCATGCAAAATAAATTGTGCGCTATTTAGCAGACCTGTTATGACAAATATATACTTCAACTCTTTTAGTAAAAAATCTCATGTCATGGGCTACAGCTCTGAATTTTGCTTCTGCAATGCTTCTAGCAAGTTACATGATTATTGGTGATAATCGTTTGTAGGATCAATCCAAGTGTACTTCTTTCAAAAGGGATCCACGTAAAATGTACAAGGAAACTGTAAAGCTCCGTGAAGAAGGATATGTTGATGTAGCCAACATACTCTTGGTTGACGATTCACAATATAAAGCCTCACTAAATCTAGTTAGTTGTCTTCATGTTCACTTTATTGTTCTTTACCTACATACTTGGCAAATTAATTCCTTATAGTCTGATGTACTTTCATCCTTCATCTGCAAACAACAATATGTCCCAAGAGATACACTTACAAAGATTTGGATGACGATTCACTGGGTGAGTTTGCTTCTTTTTCTTTTTGTTTTTTGCAGTTATATTGTTGCTGCCAAGATGGTATCTTATCTTGTAATTTTCATGTTCTTGTGATACTATTCCAATTGTTTTTGTATAAGTTTTAAAATAATCTTTGTCTTGGGGTATATTTTTCCTCCACTAATTTAAAAAGCTTGTATATTATATGCAATTTATGTGGCATGATGGTCAAATAAGGTGTACATATAGGACCAATTTGCGTTGAGTTCAGCGAATCAGGATTAAGGTGGTTGTCTTTAGAAGGACTTATGTTCTGTAAATACCTAAACCATAAGTTTCATAAGTACCATAAATACTGGGGAACATCCTTCAAACACAAGTTCTCTAACGCCACAAAGCACCATAAGTCCCCATAAGTGTATAGAACATAAGTCCCCATAAGTGTATAGAACATAAGTCCCATAATTCTTTTGACCATAGGTACCATAAGGAGGGTGACCATTATCCATATTTCCAAGAACCATATGCACCATAAGTCAACAAATACACCATAGGTACCCTAAATTATTGGACCATAGGTGCCATAAGTCAGTTTTTTTATATTTTTCCTGTCAAAATTAAATCAAAGCAAGTCCTAAATGTAAAATTGCGGAATAAAAAGTTGCAAAAATAAAGAATATTATTAAGAAAAACTGTTTCATTTGTACTTCTGTTATAATATTGCCTGATTTTTTTAGTGATTTTGTTTTGATTGTTTTGGTTGGTAATAATTGTGATTGTTTTTTTTAATGCTTGCATGATTCATGCCAAGAACGTTAAATAATTTTTTTAATTCAATTAAATACACGTTAATGTTCATAAAATATCATATTAATAAAGGATATGAGAAAGTTAGGAAAGGGAGCATTGATTGGATAGTCCTGATTTGTGTTTTTTCGATTTGGTTGGTAATAATTGTTATTGTTTTTTTGTTGGTGGTGTTATTGCTCATTGGCTTAAAAGTGCCACAAGCACATAGAGCATAACTGTTAGGTCACACACACTGTAGAGGGGGTGAATACAGTGTATAGTACACTCAAATCGAACTTTAAGAACTTAAGTAACAGAAAACAAACTTTATTGATTCAATAAACTCTGTTACAGTATGGAACTTTTACCTCTCAGTGATAAACAAATATCACGAGAGCTGCTAGGGTTACAATGAATAATCTTTTCTAATAATGATAACACTTATAGTGTAAACCCTATGTCTGTGTTTATATACTACACAGTTACAAGATAATCGCTAATTGATATGGAATATAATTCTGCTTCCTAAAATATATCAATCAGATATCTTTTCTTCCAAGTATTCCATTCTTCACGGAATTCCTTCTTCATGCATATCTCTTCTTATGTTTATCTCGATCTTCTTTCCTTTAATCAGCTACTGTCCTTATCTGATTGTCCTTCAGCACTTAAGTTCTGATATCTATCTTCTGATGATTATCTCCTGATAATATAAGTACTGATATCCTTAAGTCCTGACTTCCAGTATAAGTACCGATCAACAGTTAAGTACTGATTTATCCTGTTCACGTAAGATCTGAAAGCTAAACATAAAACATATTAGCCATGACATTATCAAATATATCTAACAATCTCCCCCAACTTGTAAATTAACAAAATATACAAGTTTAACAGATATTTGATGATGTCAAAAACATTAAGTACAAATGCATGAGAAATAGACTAGATAACTACAACTTACAGTCCTTAAAGTTTTTACGAATTTCAACTTCTGATAACAACTTCAATCTGTATAAATATCAGAATTTAAGCAGTTGTAGATGTTCGACTTGGCTTCTTCATTTTCTGATCTCTCTGATGTCAGGAGTTGTTCTGAGATAGTTCTTCAACAAACATTTCTCAGCATATCTTAGTTCATCAATCATTCTTCTTTTAACACCTTTAAGCTCTACAGTATCTTCACCAGTTTGAAAGATTGCAGCTCTGAGATCATTAATCTTTGCTTTTCTCAACTCCTGATCTAGTCTTATGACATAAGTTTTGTCAGATTCAAGATTGAATTCAAGTCCCTTAATACCAAGATACGTTCTGATCTGTGCAGTATTAGGCTTCATATCAACAATATCACCATTGTGATCTCTGTACTTTGGAACATATATGCTGTCAGACTTAACAAAATAAAGCTTTTTCTGTCTCTGAATCTATTCTTTTAAGTAGTTTGCAGCAGTCTCTGTTATTCTGTCATCCACTTGAAGTAAGAAAAGTACATGCTCCAATTCTTCAAAATACTTCAAAGGAATGGCATTTTGTCTTATATGATAAACCCTACCATCTGTCATGAAATACAACATGATGTATTCTTTCAAGTAGGTATGGTAAACCATCTGTACAGATTCCAGTTGATTCAGTCTCTCAGGAGTTGCTCCAATACCTGGTTCACTCAAGGAAGTTGGATCATTGGTAGTGTTGTGTACTCTTCTTTCATCAGCACTTCCCAATCCAGTTTTATCTCTAGCTTTCTTTCCAGTAACTACTCTTGCTTCAAAACCACTTGCAGTAGTCTTCAAAGATTGAGTCTGTTTTGCTTTAGTGAATCCTGGTAGGAGTGTTTTTGATCTATTTTCTGATATCAAGTTAACTTGAGCACTGTCAGAGGTTACTTGCTTCTTCTGAATATCAGAACTTACAATTTCTTGACTCTGAACAACTTGAGCCATGTCAGAGGTTGTTTTAAGAACTTTTCTTGTAGTCAGAGCAAGATCATCTTTTCCATCAGTAATTTCTTCTTCCTCAAGAGGTACATAAGGCTTGATAGGTTCACCAACCTTTTCTTTACCCTTGGATCTTGGATCTATCTGTGGTTGTGATCTAGCCAAAGTTGCTTCAGTATGTATCCTTTCTTTGATCACAATGCCTTTAGGTTTTGGAAGTAACTTTTTACCAGAAGCTTCAGATTTAGATGTGACTTTCTCTGATTTAAGTCTGGCTTCTTCTTCCTTTAAACTTTCCAAGTCCATCCCTGGATTTTCTTGAAAAAATAACTGTCTTGACATTTCCTCATCAAGATCTAGAAGTTCATCAGAACTTATCCTTTTACCAGCAGCAGAACTTATTCTTTTCCCAGTATCAGAACTTGTTCTGTGACTAGCTTGTCTTGATGTAAACCTTCTACCTTGACTATGACCACTACCCATTCCAGAGGTTCCTTGGTCATCTTTTCCATCATCCTTTCCTTGCAGTGTCTTGTTGGTTTTGCATTTAGACTTAATTACCTTCTCCCCTTTTTGGCATCAGTAGGTAATAAAAGAGAGATAAGTAGTTCCACTGAGGTCTGGATTTCAGTAAGTTGCGATTGCTGAGAAGCTTGATTTGTCAGAATTTGATCAATCTGAGCTTGTTGTTTCTCTTGAGTTTTCTCAATATAAGCAACCCTGTCAATGGTAGGTTGGAAGAACTTTTTCTTATGAATTTTCCAAACTTGTTCCTGTTTGATAAAGTTCTCCTGAATCTTGTGTAGCTCTGCATGAGTATTGGAATGAAGACCTTGTAGATGTTTAGTACTCAATGCAGTGACTCTAAGCTGGATTTTAAAATCATCAGAATTGAACATTTCATCAGCTTTAGTCAAGTGCTCAGCAAGATGTAAAGCATTTGGAACACATGAAACTGAGTTCCATTCCTTAGTCCACTCCTGACCTGCAGGAGTTTCACTCCAAGGTACTGGTGCATTCCTGATAACAAACTCCTTTACCAGTTCAGACTTAGGAAGAGTCGGTGAAGGAGTATGTCCTGAAGGACCTGCTTCATCAGCATCTACAGTTGTAGCAGCTTCACCAGTATCTCCAACATTTGCAGCATCAGAACTTAAAGAATCAGTATCTTCTGATAAGACAACAGTGTGAGTAACAATGGAGGCTTCAGCATCCTCTAATTGCTGATCTGATACTAACATCTGATCAACAGCCATATCCTGATGCTCACCTAAAATCTGATCATCAGCATCTTGATGCAGAGAAGGTGTTGTTGATAACTCTGGAGTTTGAACAGCATCAGTAACAGGTGTTGTGGAAGGATTATTTGCTGTTGGAGCTTCTAAGAAAAGTATTGCAGGCACAATCAAGTTCTGAATATCAATTTCAGCACTTGTGCCTGGATAAACAAGAGACACAGATGGTGAGTTAGCCTTGTCAGATACAGCTTCCTGAGATGGAGTTGATGGAGAAGAAGTGACTGGAGCAAATTCCTTGTCTTGTGAGATCAGAGATTCCTGATCCCCTTCCTTAGCTGCTTCCTCCTCATCATCTGAAACTGGCCTGTGTGCCCTCTGTTTCTTGTACTTCCTTGTTGATTTGGATTCCTTGGGAGTTTCAGGAACTATCATGCGTCTAAGCCTCTTGAGAATCCTAGAACCCCCAATTTCAGAATCCTTCTGAGAAGTTGCTTTCTCAGCTTCAACCACCAGAGGTTCTGAAGAAGGAATCTGTTCCTCAGAATCTGATTCATCTCTCAAAGTAAATCTCCTCCTCTTTTGAGGTGTTTGAGGAACAGTCTTTGTTCTCTTTGGCTTAGAGGATGTAGGCTTCACAGTAGGTGCTGAAGAAGAAGGTTGAGCAGTCTGTGAAGTGGAGAGATAGGATTTGAGATAAGTTCTGAGGGTAGGTTGAGTAGAACGAGAGGTAGGTACTGAGGTTGATGGATTTTGGGTGGTTGGAGGTGGTTAGACATCAGAGTAAACATATCTATAGGTATCAGGATCAACATTTACCAGGATCTGTTTTACAGACTTAGGAATCTGTAATGGTCTAACCATTTTCTTCTTAGTATCAGCATTTACCAGGTCATTAAAGTATCATTTTGCAACCTTAAAAGGTGGGGTTTGAGTGCTGACTAAATGAGGTTCATCAGTACAGTAAGTGTAAATAAGTTGACAAAATCTAGCAAAATAAACAACATCTCGATCCTCTGTCATCCTATCCCCAATAAAACCAATTATTCCAGTTGCAAAATCAAAATGAGTTTGATGGATAATAGCATACCCTATGTGCTGACTCAGAATTGGGATATCATCAAAATTTGAACATTTGTTCCCAAAAGCTTTGGTGATGCAATCAAAGAAGAAACTCCATTCTCTTCTGATATTAGCCCGTTTCAACTGTCCAAGTTTCGTCAGACTCTTTTCATATCCCAATTCAGCCATTAACTCCCGAAGGGCTGAGTCCTCTGGAACTGAGAAAGTACAATCCTCTGGAAGATGTAAAGCCATGCGTACTGTACCAGGAGTGACTACAAAAGATGAATCACCCACTTGGAAGATAATACTGGGAGTTCCACGGTTACCACCATCATCAAAAACGCCAGTCCTCCAGAACCTCAGAACTTGTTGACTTGAAAATAATTCAGGCTGAGTTAAGGCGTACCCAACCTCACTATGTGCAAGAAGATCTTGCACAAAGTGCAATTCAGATGGAGCTTCAGCATGATCAAGAATTGCAGCATAGTTGTTTGGAACAAACTTTGCTCCATCAATGATTAAATCCTTTGGTGCCATGTGAAAAAACTTGAGAATTAAGAATGCCTGATAGTTGTTTGATATAATGTCTGTATGAAAACAACGGAAAAAGTAAAGTGAAGGAGAGTAAAAGTAAGAAGAGAGATAAAAGATGAAGAAATTAAAAAGATTACAGAAATCTTCTCTCTGCTGTACTTATACAAAAAAAATATTACCGTTGGACACCTGTCAGACATGCAGTAATAACGGATAGTTACTGGGCTCGAGAAAACAGGAATGATTACTTACCCAGTTGCCTTGTTTCAAGGAAAAACCGTTCCATTAATCAAGAGAAACAGTTTTAATTCAAATTTAAACCGTTAGCACTGATTGAATTCTTTTTCACTGCAACATTAATATTCTGAAAATAAATCATGTTAAAAATGACCGAGATAATTTCGATGAATAAGTGCTGACAGAGAATCAGAACTTAAATAAAAACACAATTTAAATGGTCATCAGAATATCAATCAGGATTTATCAACACAAGATAAAATAACTCAGAGACAAAATCTTGAAGTAAAAATAATTTTCATTAATATATCAAGTCAATACATTTATGAAATGGAAATTACATCAATACTTATACAAGATTTTCCCTAAGCTTCTAATCCTAACGTCAACAGCTTTAGTCCTAGCTAAGAAGCCTGACAAAGCTGATGATGAAGAAAAACAGGAAGAAGACGAGATTAAGTCATCTTCCTCTTCCTATCTTCGACGAACAAGATGGCGAGTCGTATGATTCGCTCTTGCTGACGGATAGCTTCCCGCCTTTCATCCTCCAATCGCTCCAGATGGCGATGGTAATCCATATAGAAGAATAGGAGGTGAGTTAGCACCTCCTGTGGGA